>NW_025920186.1:586011-869032 GCF_902686445.1 Sciurus carolinensis
ATTCTTCTTGGTCTCTGTCACACTGGCCAAATCCACACAACTGGAATAAAAGAGAGAAAGCACACAAGTTTAAGGGAACAAGCTTCTCATTTCATCAAAACTGGCTTCAAGCCTTGTATCTGTTACATGTTAGCAAAGTAAGTTACCCAAAATCTAGTGTAGATTCACCAAATAAAAATATAGGACACAGTTAAATTTAAGTTTCAGCTAAACAATGAATAATTTACCAGTAAACGTGTGTTCCATGCAATACTTGGGGAATATTTATAGTAATTTATTGTTTATCTGCAATTCAAATGTAAGCAGGTGTCCTATATTTTATCTAGCAATAATAACAAATTTACATATCCCCTAAGTAATATAGGGGATGTTAATAAAATCAAATTAAGACTTGCGATATTGAATAGGGTATTTAAATATGTAAATAAGTGATCCATAAGAATTTGCTTGTCATATAATTGTGCTTCTGTCTTAAGGACCTCCTCAAATGTTCAATAATCCTGAGTATAGAACCCCATCCTGAACCACAGCTGGCTTTAGTGGGATTTTAACAAATAACTCAGATCTCCCTAACTTCTTCTCCTAATAGAAGTCTAATAATTGTACCATAAAACATGGCATACAACAACCAATCTTTCTCCATAAACTAAGTCTTGTCTAGTTCATATCTATGGAAGGGTAGTCTCAGTACTAGTAGCAGTATAAATTGGTATAATATATCTGGAAAGAAATTTCACAACTGTCCTATGTAGTAAAAATGTGTTTGTAAAAAGCTATTGATTTCATTAATATATATAATAGTAAGAAATAGGCAATAACCAAATAAAATTGTTGTTTTATAGTGTCACCCTATGGAGTATTAGGTTCTAATTAAGAATAATACATTTGGGGAAATATTTGGAGAAAACAATCATGTTGTTATGAAAAGAAAGACATAATTTGCTCCATTTCAGTTTTATATTCCATGAATGAATGAATATGTCAAAATGAACCCCACTATTATGCATAACTACAATGCACTAAAACAAAAATGAAGATAAAAACATCAAGTTTTTATCCTATTTGGAAAAATACACATAGCACTTACATTTTCTCTCTCACAGGTGGCTACTGGACTATAGAATTGCATGTTCCTTCTTTTTTTATTTTTTTGCTTATTGTAAACAAATGGGATACATGTTGTTTCTCTGGTTGTACATGAAGTAAAGGCATACCATTTGTGTAATCATAAATTTACATAGGGTAATGTTGTTTGATTCATTCTGTTATTTTTTTCCCTTCCCCCCACCCCTCCCACCCCTCTTTTCCCTCTATACGGTCCATCCTTCCTTCATTCTTGCCTCCCTCCCACTCTCCATTATGTATCATCATCCTCTTATCAGCGAGATCATTCATCCTTTTTTTTTTGAGATTGGCTTATCTCACAACATGATATTCTCCAATTTCATCCATTTGCCTGCAAGTGCCATAATTTTATTATTCTTTATGGCTGAGTAATATTCCATTGTATATATAGATAGATAGATAAATATAGATATAGATATAAATAGATAGATAGATATAGATATATAGATATATAGATCTCTCACAGTTTCTTTATCCACTCATCAATTGAAGGGCATCTAGGTTGGTTCCAAATCTGGCTATTGTGAATTGAGCAACTATGAACATTGATGTGGCTGCATCACTGTAGTATGCTGATTTTAATTTTACATCATTTAAGAATCCTAAACTAATATGAACAAGTCATTTGAATGGTTTGCTTCCTTCCCTGAAGCTGTTACCTTCAGGGCAGGTGAACATAGTCTTGTATTATCGATATTCCAGGACTTGGGAGAGTTGGTTCACCAATGGTAGCTAAACCCTGACAGACATATATTTGACTTAACCTGGTGTCACCATGAACAGTCCTTAACATAGAGCATACAACATAGTGGAGGGCTATTTTTTAATCTCCACATCTATGTGCCAATTACTTCTTTCAATTTTAAGAAAAATAATTTGTTTATTTTGAGAATATAAAGTTAACTTGGACTTTTATTTACCCCTGTCCTCAAGATGGTCTTGTCTTCACAGAATAGCAGGGTAAGGGACCAATAGAAGTTCACAGAAGAAGCAAATGTCTATTCATCCTCTGGGGGTTTTTAGAGATCTGTGGGTATCTAAAATAGCTTTTTCTGCAACACTTATTTTGGAATCACTTTTTGGAGTTGGAAGTAGATATCTAATAAAGACTCTATTAGAAAGAGAGAAAGAGGATCCAAGATGGCGGCCTAGAGGGAGACTGCACCCCCGTCGCTCCAGAACCCAGGAGTTAAGAAGGGGAGGCATTGAGAGACTTGGACTGAAATAGAGCCACGGGTGAGTCTGCCCACTGGGTAAAGCTTGGCCCAGGTGGCAGGCCCAGATAGAGGTGGCTTATCGGAGCCGGGCAGGGCAGCTAGAGTCATCCACAGGCAGCCCTGCACACTCCGGTGGTGGGCCCCGCCCACACAGCCAGCTTCTTCAGGTTCTCGGAACGGAACTGGCCCGCTAGTGAGAGCCTTTCTGACCAGAACAAGCTCCGAGTCCCGGAGCCAGTGCAGCTCAGCGTACTCTGGCACACAAGCAGATTCAGGGTCCAGACAGGGCAGCCAGAGACTTCCCCAAGTAGTCTGGACCCCTGCGGTGGGAGGTTCCGTTCAAGGCTAGCTTCTCGGAGCTGACCGCCCAGTGAGAGACTTTCTACATAGAACCAGCCACAAGCCCCCGAACCAACGGAGAGCCTCGATCCGCAAACAGTCTCTGGGATCAGGGCAGGGCAGCCAGAGACCTCTTCAGGCGGCTCTGCCCACTCCGGCTGCAGGCTCTCTTCTCGGGGCGATCCAAGATGGCGGCCTAGAGGGAGACTGCACCCCCTGTCGCTCCAGAACCCAGGAGTTAAGAAGGGGAGGCATTGAGAGACTCGGACTGAAATAGAGCCACGGGTGAGTCTGCCCACTGGGTAAAGCTCGGCCCGGGGGGCAGGCCCAGATAGAGGTGGCTTATTGGAGCCGGGCAGGGCAGCTAGAGTCTTCCCAAGGTAGCCTTCCACACTCCGGCAGTGAGCTCCTCCCACACGGCCAGCTGCACGGTGCAGGACCACAGTGAGAGCATTTCAGCACAGAGCCAGTTCCAAACCCTGGAACCAGTAGGGGGCTAGGGGCACTTTTCTTCGGATGAGCTGCTTTATCAGATTCCTCCAAGACATCAGGCTACTGAAGGCTGGGAGGTGATACACTGGAAATCTACCGGGACACTATAAGCCAATAGCGGAAAACTGCAATATCTCAGGGTCCCACTGACAACTGACCAATATGAGAAAACAAGGGAAGAAAATGTCCCAAACAAACCTAGATACTACATCAATAAAACCCAATGAAAGCACAGCAGAAGAAATGTCAGAAAGGGAGTTCAGAATGTACGTAATTAAAACGATCAGGGAAGCTAATGAGGAGATGAAAGAGCAAATGCAGGCATTGAAGGAGGAGATGAAAGAGCAAATGCAGGCATTAAATGATCGCACCAATCAACAGTTAAAAGAGCAAATACGGGAAGCAAGAGATCATTTCAATAAAGAGTTAGAGATACTGAAAAAAAAACAAACTGAAATACTTGAAATGAAGGAAACAATAAACCAAGTTAAAAACTCCATAGAAAGCATAACCAATAGAATGGAGCACCTGGAAGACAGAACCTCAGACATTGAAGACAAATTATTTAATCTTGAAAGCAAAGTTGGCCAAACAGAAAAGATGGTAAGAAATCATGAACAGAATCTACAAGAATTATGGGATATCATGAAAAGGCCAAATTTAAGAATTATTGGGATTGAGGAAGGCTTAGAGAAACAAACCAAAGGAATGAACAATCTATTCAATGAAATAATATCAGAAAATTTCCCAAATCTGAAGAATGAAATGGAAAACCAAATACAAGAGGCTTATAGAACTCCAAACATACAAAATTACAACAGACCCACACCAAGGCACATTATTATGAAAATACCTAACATACAAAATAAAGACAGAATTTTAAAGGCCGCGAGAGAAAAGAATCAAATTACATTCAAAGGGAAACCAATAAGAATATCAGCAGATTTTTCAACCAGACCCTAAAAGCCAGAAGGGCCTGGAACAACATTTACCAAGCCCTGAAAGAAAACGGATGCCAACCGAGAATCTTATACCCAGCAAAACTTACCTTCAAATTTGACGATGAAATAAGATCCTTCCATGATAAACAAAAGCTAAAGGAATTTACAAAAAGAAAGCCAGCATTACAAAGCATTCTCAGCAAAATATTCCATGAGGAAGAGATGAAAAACAACGATGCAAATCAACAACAGGAGGCGCTAGCCTAAAGGAATAGCCAAATAAAGGAGAAACCAAATCATGTCAAAAACAAATATGAGTCAATTGACTGGGAATACAAATCATATCACAATAATAACCCTGAATGTTAATGGCCTGAATTCATCAATCAAAAGACACAGACTGGCAGATTGGATTAAAAAGAAAAATCCAACAATATGCTGCCTGCAAGAGACTCATCTCATAGAAAGAGACACCCATAGACTAAAGGTGAAAGGATGGGGAAAAACATACCATGCACACGGACACAGCAAAAAAGCTGGAGTATCCATCCTCATCTCAGATAATGTGGACTTCAAACCAAAACTAGTCAGAAGGGATAAAGAAGGATATTACATGCTGCTTAAGGGAAGCATAAATCAGCAAGACATAACAATCATAAATATCTATGCCCCAAACATTGGCTCATCCACGTACGTCAAACAAATCCTTCTCAATTCCAGAAATCAAATAGACCACAACACAATCATACTAGGCGATTTTAACACACCTCTCTCACCACTGGATAGATCGTCCAAACAAAAATTGAATAAAGAAACTATAGATCTCAACAACACAATCAGCAATTTAGACTTAACAGACATATATAGAATATACCATCCAACAAAGAACGAATACACTTTCTTCTCAACAGCACATGGATCCTTCTCTAAAATAGACCATATTTTATGCCACAAAGCTACTGTTAGCAAATACAAGAAGATAGAGATACTACCTTGTACTCTATCAGATCATAATGGATTGAAATTAGAAACAAATGACAGAATAAAAAACAGAAACTTCTCTAATACCTGGAGATTAAATAATACACTATTATATGATGAATGGATAACAGAAGAC
The DNA here is from genome assembly GCF_902686445.1 of Sciurus carolinensis. NCBI lineage: Eukaryota > Metazoa > Chordata > Mammalia > Rodentia > Sciuridae > Sciurus > Sciurus carolinensis. Next base: position 591,243 of record NW_025920186.1, read on the forward strand.
ATCAGGAAGGAAATAAAAAAATTCTTAGAAGTAAACGAGAACAACGACACATCATATCAAAATCTCTGGGACACTATGAAAGCAGTACTTAGAGGAAGATTTATTTCATGGGGTGCATTCAAAAAAAGAAGTAGAAATCAACAAATAAACAACTTAACACTACAGCTCAAAGCACTAGAAAAAGAAGAGCAGACCAATACCAAAAGTAGTAGAAGACAGGAAATAGTTAAAATCAGAGCCAAAATCAACGAAATCGAAACAAAAGAAACAATTGGAAAAATTAACAAAATAAATAGTTGGTTCTTTGAAAAAATAAATAAAATTGATAAACCCTTAGCCACACTAACAAAGAGAAAGAGGGAGAAAACTCAAATTACTAAAATTCGGAATGAACAAGGAAACATCACAACAGACACGAGTGAAATACAAAACATAATTAGAAGCTATTTCGAAAATCTATACTCCAACAAAACAGAAAACCTCGAAGATCAACAAATTTCTAGAGACATATGAATTGCCTAAACTGAACGAGGAGGACATACACAACCTAAATAAACCAATTTCAAGCAATGAAATAGAAGAGGTCATCAAAAGCCTACCAATAAAGAAAAGTCCAGGACCAGATGGGTTCTCAGCCGAGTTCTATAAAACCTTTAAAGAAGAGCTCATTCCAATACTCCTCAAATATTCCATGAAATAGAAGAGGAGGGAACCCTCCCAAACTCGTTCTATAAAGCCAATATCACCCTGATACCTAAACCAGACAGAGACACATCGAGGAAAGAAAATTTCAGACCAATATCCTTAATGAACATCGACGCAAAAATTCTCAACAAAATTTTAGCAAATCGCATACAAATATATATTAAAAAGATAGTGCACCACGATCAAGTGGGTTTTATCCCAGGGATGCAAGGTTGGTTCAACATTCGGAAATCAATAAATGTCATTCACCATATCAACAGACTTAAAGTTAAGAATCACATGATTATTTCGATAGATGCAGAAAAAGCATTCGATAAAATACAGCATCCCTTCATGCTCAAAACACTAGAAAAAATTGGGGTAGTGAGAACATTCCTAAACATTATAAAGGCAATCTACGCTAAGCCCATGGCTAATATCATTCTAAATGGTGAAAAACTGAAAGCGTTCTCCCTAAAAACTGGAACAAGGCAGGGATGCCCTCTTTCACCACTTCTATTCAACATCGTCCTTGAGACTCTAGCCAGAGCAATCAGACAAACCAAAGAAATTAAAGGGATACGAATAGGAAAAGAAGAACTCAAACTATCCCTGTTCGCTGATGACATGATTATATACTTAGAGGAACCTGGAAATTCCACCAGAAAACTTTTAGAACTCATAAGTGAATTCAGTAAAGTAGCAGGTTACAAGATCAATGCTCATAAATCCAATGCATTTTTATACATAAGTGATGAATCTTCAGAAAGAGAAATTAGGAAAACTACCCCATTCACAATAGCATCGAAAAAAATAAAATACTTGGGAATCAATCTCACAAAAGAGGTGAAAGACCTCTACAATGAGAACTACAGAACACTAAAGAAAGAAATTCAAGAAAACCTTAGAAGATGGAAAGATCTCCCATGTTCCTGGATAGGCAGAATTAATATCGTCAAAATGGCTATACTACCTAAAGTGCTATACAGATTCAATGCAATTCCAATTAAAATCCCAATGATGTACCATACAGAAATAGAGCAAGCAATTATGAAATTCATCTGGAAGAATAAAAAACCTAGAATAGCTAAAGCAATCCTCAGTAGCAAGAGCGAAGCAGGGGGTATTGCAATACCAGATCTTCAACTCTACTACAAAGCAATAGTAACAAAAACGGCATGGTATTGGTACCAAAATAGACAGGTAGATCAATGGTACAGAATAGAGGACATGGACACAAACCCAAATAAATACAATTAATTTTCTCATACTAGACAAAGGTTCCAAAAATATGCAATGGAGAAAATATAGCCTCTTCAACAAATGGTGCTGGGAAAACTGGAAAACCATATGCAATAGAATGAAATTAAACCCCTATCTCTCACCCTACACAAAACTCAACTCAAAATGGATCAAGGACCTTGGAATCAGACCAGAGACCCTGCATCTTATAGAAGAAAATGTAGGTACAAATCTTCAACTTGTTGGCTTAGGATCAGACTTCCTTAACAGGACTCCCATAGCACAAGAAATAAAAGCAAGAATCAACAACTGGGATAGATTCAAACTAAAAAGCTTTCTCTCAGCAAAGGAAACTATCAGAAATGTGAAGAGAGAGCCTACAGAGTGGGAGAATATTTTGCCAACCATACCTCAGATAGAGCGCTAATTTCCAGAATCTATAAAGAACTCAAAAAACTCTACACGAAGAATACAAATAATCCAATCAACAAATGGGCTAAGGAAATGAACAGACACTTCACAGAAGAAGATGTACAAGTAATCAACAGATATATGAAAAAATGTTCAACATCCCTAGTAATAAGGGAAATGCAAATCAAAACTACCCTAAGATTTCATCTCACCCCAATTAGAATGGCGATTATCAAGAATACAAGCAACAATAGGTGTTGGCGAGGATGTGGTGAAAAAGGAACACTCATACATTGCTGGTGGGGTTGCAAATTAGTGCAGCCACTCTGGAAAGCAGTGTGGAGATTCCTCAGAAAGCTTGGAATGGAAACACCATTTGACCCAGCTGTCCCACTCCTTGGTCTATACCCAAAGGACTTAAAATCAGCATACTACAGAGATACAGTCACATCAATGTTCATTGCTGCTCAATTCACCATAGCCAGATTGTGGAACCAACCTAGATGCCCTTCAGTTGATGAATGGATAAAGAAACTGTGGCATATTTATGCAATGGAATATTACTCCGCAATGAAGAATGATAAAATTATGGCATTTGTAGGCAAATGGTCGAAATTGGAGAATATCATGCTAAGTGAGATAAGCCAATCTCAAAAAACTAAAGGACGAATGATCTCGCTGATAAGCGGATGAGGACATATAATGGGGGTGGGAGGGGTTAGCATTAGGTTTAGGGTTAGGTTTAGAGTTAGGCTAAGGAGAGCGGTAAGAATGAAGGAAAGAAGGACTGTATAAAGGGAAAAGGGTGGGAGGGGTGGGGGGGAAGGGAAAAAAAATAAACATCATTACCCTATGTAAACGTAAAAAAATAAATAAAAATAAATAAAAAAAAAAGAGAGAAAGAAACAGAACATAGGATAGGGTGCTAGATCGTCCATGCTAGGTACTCTAATACTGGAATTCCAAGAATATAGCATGAGGTGGCCCATTCATATCACGCTTTGTCCATTGGAAGATGAGTTAGAGGTAACCATGAACATCATAAAATCAGAAAAGGCATTGATTCAGACTGGCATTAGTAGATGATAGGGAAAACCCTTAAAAGTTTGGTCATAAAAGAAAGTCCAGTTATTTAATTGAGTACCAAAGCAATAGTCATATCTTAATATCCAACCAATCCATTGTTTTTGACCAATTAGCAACATGGAGATACATGCATATTTGTTTGAAGGGCAGGGTATTACACCCTGTAGCATGAGAAAGGACAGGTGTTATTAGTCAGAGAATACTTTCTTAATAAAAGCTCTCAGAACTAAAATAATTTGAAGGAATCGTGGATCCTAACAATATAGGGGGGCTTAGCATGAGATAAAATCATACCGTCTTGGACTAAGTATCACCAGCTACTTAAACAATATCTGATTTTTAGGAATAAGGTGCACCTAATACCAAAATGCAGAGATACAATAGTTCAGAAGTCTAAAGAAGATGGTAAATGTTGCAAGAGCCTTCTGGTTTGATTAGGATGTCTATGGGAGGGGTATAGCTGTCACCTGTACTTACATAGTATCTATAAGAAGGCAAGCCCAAGATCACTAGAACACTTCAATATCAGATAGGCAGTATGGTAGATTCCTTAACAACCAGGTTACATAGCATAAAGACAGAGCCAGATGGGATGGCAAATTGAAGATTCCCCAGAAAAACTTGAAATGGAACCACTATTTGACCCAGTTATCCTATTATTCCTCAGCCTATACTCAAAGGACTTAAAATCAGCATACTACAGTGACACTGCCGTGTCTATGTTTATAGCAGCTCAACTCACAATAACCAAGCCATGGAACCAACCTAGGTGCCCTTCAACAGATTAATGAAGAAAGAAAATATGGTATATATACACAATAGAATATTACTCAGCCATAAAGAAGAACAAAATTATGGCATTTGCTAGTAAATGGATGGAACTGGATGCTATCATGCTAAGTAAATAAGCCCATCCCAAAAATCCAAAGGTCAAAAATTCTCTCTGATATGTGCATGCTAACACACAATAAGTAAGGAGGGGAATAGAAGTTCATTGAATTAGACAAAAGGGAATGAAGGTAAGGGAGTGGGTGGGAACAGGAAAGACAGTAGAATGAGTCAGACATAACTTTTCTACATTCATATATGAATCATGACCAGTATAACACCACATCATGTACAACTACAAGAATGGGAACTTATATACCATGTATGTATAATATGTCAAAATACACCCTACTGTCATGTATATCTAAAAACAACACATAAAATTTAAAAAGTCATGCAGGTAAATGCTTTGATCTGTTGTGTCCCCCAAAAACATTACATGTTGAAGCCCTGTTGTGGCATGTGCTGTATTGGAGAAGGGGCCCTGAAGGAGATGATCAAGGTTCAGTGAGTCACAAAGGTGGCACCTTGTCTGGATAGGACTGGTGTCCTTATGAAAGTGGAGGGGACAGAGAGCTTTCTCTCCTGCTAGGTGAGGAAACAGGGAGAAGGCAGCAATCCAAAGAGCCCTCACAGAAATCAAATCCGCCAGCACCTTCATCTTAGACTTTCAGCCTCCAGAACTGACAGAAAATACATTTTTCTTTGTTTTTAATTTATTTTTATTGTAAACAAATGGGACACATGTTGTTTCTCTGTTTGTACATGGTGTAAAGGCATACCATTTGTGTAATCATACATTTACCTAGGGTAATGGTGTTTGATTCATTCTGTTACTTTTTCCTTCCCCCCACCCCTCCCACCCCTCTTTTCCCTCTATACAGTCCCTTCTTCCTCCATTCTTGCCCCCTCCCATCTCCATTATGTGTCATCATCTGCTTATCAGCGAGATCATTCATCCTTTGGTTTTTTGAGATTGGCTTATCTCACTTAGCATGATATTCTCCAATTTCATCCATTTGCCTGCAAATGGCAAAATTTTATTATTCTTTATGGCTAACTAATATTCCATTTTATATATATATATATATATACCACAGTTTCTTTATCCATTCATCAATTGAGGGGCAATTACATTGGTTCCACAATCTGGCTATTGTGAATTGAGCAGCTTTGAACATTGATGTGGCTGTATCTCTGTAGTTTGCTGATTTTAAGACCTTTGGGTATAGGCCAAGGAGTGGGATAGCTGGGTCAAATGGTGGGTCCATTCCAAGTTTTCTAAGGAATCTCCAACTGCTTTCCAGAGTGGCTGCACTAATTTGCAGCCCCGCCAGGAATGTATGAGTGTACCTTTTTCCCCACATCCTTGCCAACACCTATTGTTGCTTGTGTTCTTGATAATCGCCATTCTAATTGGGGTAAGATGGAATCTTAGTGTAGCTTTGATTTGCATTTCTCTTATTACTAGAGATGTTGAACATTTTTTCATATATCTGTTGATTGCTTGTAGATCTTCTTCTGTGGAGTGTCTGTTCATTTCCTTAGCCCACTTGTTGATTGGGTTATTTGTATTCTTGGTGTAGAGGTTTTTGAGTTCTTCATATATTCTGGAAATTAGTGCTCTATCTGAAGTACGAGTGGCAAAGATTTTCTCCCACTCTGTAGACTCTCTCTTCACATTGCTTATAGTTTCCTTTACTGAGAGAAAGCTTTTTAGTTTGAATCTATCCCAATTATTGATTCTTGCTTTTATTTCTTGTGCTATGGGAGTCCTGTTAAGGAAGTCTGATCGTAAGCCGACATGTTGAAGATTTGGACCTACTTTTTCCTTCTATAAGATGCAGGGTCTCTGGTCTGATTCCAAAGTCCTTGATCCATTTTGAGTTGAGTTTTGTTTTTAAGACATCCAATCTGTGGAATTTCATGTGGCAGCCACAATTGTTTAAAGCATCTATTATTCCACAGTACCATGCTTGTTCTTCTTTTTGTAGATTGGCATTAACAACTGCTGGCCTGTGTCCCTTTCCATTTGAAATAAGATATTGCAGGATATTGAGTGTTTTGAATTTTGCAATAAAGGCTGTTTATAGAAATGAGGGGGGAAGGAATGCAGAAAAAAGAGCCAGAATATCCAGATCCTGATAGCACTAGTCAGGTGGTAGTTCTGACTGAGAAGAACTTGAAGTGCTTCTTCTAAACTTGAGTCCTAACCTCTCCCAGTCTGATGTAGTCAATAAAAAATTTTTAGTGGAGATTTTATTTCTTAGAAACTTCTCTAAACTTTGAGTGTCTCAAACCCACAAAAAATAATACAATCCAGATTATCAGAATGGGTTCTGATTTAAAAATTTAAAAATGTAGAATTGTCAAGAATAGTTATTAGATGACCTTTGACTTAAATTTTTTAAGTTTTGTTTATGCAGGCATTTGCTGTTTTAGAGTCCTTGAGAATAAGAAAGTAAGTCTTCACAACTTGAACTAGTAATTTATAAAGAGATTCTTGGTTTCAACATGATTTTGCTATTTAGCCTTATTTTAGTTATTTTCATATATTTATCTATTTGCTTGTTTATCTTCTTCCCTCTTTAGGCTACTAAGTACCACAGCAGCACAGGCAATAGAGTAAGGGTGGAAAGGACATTGGTTACTTTTTAATATTTTTCTCATCCATTTCAAGCTTGGCGTCTCCTTCATTCTTACCCTTTTCTTTTGCTTTTTTTGAAAGACTAACTCAACATTATCTTTGGAGAAAAATAGAGTCTCTAAAATTTAGACTCATAGCAGTTCATTTGATTTACACATTGTTGTTTAACTAGTGGTATTCACTATTCATTTTCCTCAAATTATACACATCATAGATTTGCATTAATACTGTGTACCATTTATATGCTTACATTCAATTCTTTTTTTTTCTTTATTTTATTTTTTTTATTGTAAACAAATGGGATACATGTTGTTTCTCTGTCTGTACATGGAGTCAAGGCATACCATTTGTGTAATCATAAATTTACATAGGGTAATGGTGTTTGATTCATTCTATTATTTTTTCCCTTTCCCCCCACCCCTCCCACCCCTCCCCACCCTCTATACAGTCCTTCCTTCCTCCATTCCTGCCCCCCTCCCTAAACCCAACTCCAACCCCAACACTAACCCCTCCCACCCCCCATTATGTGTCATCATCCACTTATTAGCGATATCATTTGTCCTTTGGCTTTTTGAGATTGGCTTATCTCACTTAGCATGATATTCTCCAATTTCATCCATTTGCCTGCAAATGCCATAATTTTATCATTCTTTATGGCTGAGTAATATTCCATTGTGTATATATATACCGCGTTTCTTTATCCATTCATCAATTGAAGGACATCTAGGTTGGTTCCACAATCTGGCTATTGTGAACTGAGCAGCCATGAACATTGATGTGGCTGTATCTCTGTAATATGCTGATTTTAAATCCTTTGGGTACAGGCCAAGGAGTGGGATAGCTGGGTCAAATGGTGGTTCCATTCCAAGTTTTCTAAGGAGTCTCCATACTGCTTTCCAGAGTGGCTGCACTAATTTGCAGCCCCACCAGCAATGTATGAGTGTACCTTTCTCCCCACATCCTCGCCAACACCTGTTGTTGCTTGTATTCTTGATAATCGCCATTCTAATTGGGGTGAGATGGAATCTTAGGGTGGTTTTGATTTGCATTTCTCTTATTACTAGAGATGTTGAACATTTTTCCATATGTTTGTTGATTGCTTGTATATCTTCATCTGTGAAGTGTCTATTCATTTCTTTAGCCCATTTGTCAATTGGATTATTTGCATTCTTGGTGTAGAGTTTTTTCAGTTCTTTATAGATTCTGGAGATTAGCGCTCTATCTGAAGTATGATTGGCAAAGATTTTCTCCCACTTTGTAGGCTCTTTCTTTGCATTGCTGATAGTTTCCTTTGCTGAGAGAAAGCTTTTTAGTTTGAATCTATCCCCGTTATTAATTCTTGCTTTTATTTCTTGTGCTACGGGAGTCCTGTTGAGCAAGTCTGGTCCTAAGCCGACATGTTGAAGCTCTGGACCTACTTTTTCTTCTATAAGATGCAAGGTCTCTGGTCTGATTCCGAGATCCTTAATCCATTTTGAGTTGAGTTTCGTGCATGGTGAGAGATATGGGTTTAGTTTCATTCTGTTGCATATGGATTTCCAGTTTTCCCAGCACCATTTGTTGAAGAGGCTATCTTTTCTCCATTGCATATTTTTGGAACCTTTGTCTAGTATGAGAAAATTTATTTATTTGGGTTTGTGTCCATGTCCTCTATTCTGTACCATTGATACACCTTTCTATTTTGGTCCCAATACCATGCCGTTTTTGTTACTATTGCTTTGTAGTAGAGTTGAAGATCTGGTATTGCGATACCCTCTGCTTCACTCTTTCTGCCAAGGATTGCTTTAGCTATTCTGGGTTTTTTATTCTTCCAGATGAATTTCATAATTTCTTGCTCTATTTCTGTATGGTACATCATTGGGATTTTAATTGGAATGGCATTGAATCTGTATAGAACTTTTGGTAGTATGGCCATTTTGACAATATTAATTCTTCCTATCCAAGAACATGGGAGATCTTTCCATCTTCTAAGGTTTTCTTGAATTTCTTTCTTTAGTGTTCTGTAGTTCTCATTGTAGAGGTCCTTCACCTCTTTTGTGAGATTGATTCCCAAGTGTTTTATTTTTTTCGAAGCTATTGTGAATGGGGTAGGTTTCCTAATTTCTCTTTCTGAAAATTCATCGCTTATGTATAAAAAGGCCTTAGATTTATGTGCATTGATCTTATATCCCGCTACTTTACTGAATTCACTTATGAGATCTAAAAGTTTTCTGCTGGAATTTCCTGGTTCCTCTAAGTATACAATCATATCATCCGCAAATAGGGATAGTTTGAGTTCTTCTTTTCCTATTCGTATCCCTTTAATTTCTTTGGTCTGTCTAATTGCTCTGGCTAGACTCTCAAGGACGATATTGAATGGAAGTGGTGAAAGAGGACATCCCTGCCTTGTTCCAGTTTTTAGAGGGAATGCTTTCAGTTTTTCACCATTTAGAATGATATTATCCATGGGCTTAGCATAGATGGCCTTTACAATGTTAAGGAATGTTCCCACTATCCCTATTTTTTCTAGTGTTTTGAGCATGAAGGGGTGCTGTATTTTATCAAATGCTTTTTCTGCATCTATCGAAATAATCATGTGATTCTTGACTTTAAGTCTATTGATATGGTGAATTACATTTATTGATTTCCTGATGTTGAACCAACCTTGCATCCCTGGGATGAAACCCACTTAATCATGGTGCACTATCTTTTTAATATGTTTTTGTATGTGATTTGCTAAAATTTTGTTGAGAATTTTTGCGTCGATGTTCATTAAGGATATTGGTCTGAAATTTTCTTTCCTTGATGGGTCTCTGTCTGGTTTAGGTATCAGGGTAATATTGGTTTCATAGAATGAGTTTGGGAGAGTTCCCTCCTCTTCTATTTTATGGAATACTTTGAGAAGTATTGGAATGAGCTCTTCTTTAAAAGTTTTGTAGAAGTCGGCTGAGAACCCATCTGGTCCTGGACTTTTCTTTGTTGGTAGGCTTTTGATGACTTCTTCTATTTCATTACTTGAAATTGGTCTATTTAAATTGTGTATGTCCTCCTCGTTCAGTTTAGGCAATTCATACGTCTCTAGAAACCTGTTGATGTCTTCGAAATTTTCTATTTTGTTGGAGTATAGATTTTCATAATAGCTTGTAATTCTGTTTTGTATTTCAGTCGTGTCTGTTGTGATATTTCCTTGTTCATTCCAAATTTTAGTGATTTGGGTTTTCTCTCGTCTTCTCTTTGTTAGTGTGGCTAAAGGTTTATCAATTTTGTTTATTTTTTCGAAGAACCAACTATTTATTTTGTCAATTTTTTGTATTGTTTCTTTCGTTTCAATTTCGTTGATTTCAGCTCTGAGTTTAACTATTTCCTGTCTTCTACTACTTTTGGTGTTGGTCTGTTCTTCTTTTTCTAGGGCTTTGAGCTGTAGTGTTACGTCATTTATTTTTTGAGTTTTACTTCTTTTATTAAATGCGCTGCATGAAATAAATCCTCCTCTAAGTACTGCTTTCATAGTGTCCCAGAGATTTTGATATGATGTTTCTTTGTTCTCGTTTACCTCGAAAAATTTTTTAATTTCCTTCCTAATATCTTCTGTTATCCATTCATCATATAGTAGCATATTGTTTAATCTCCAGGTGTTGGAGTAGTTTCTGTTTTTTACTCTTTCATTAATTTGTAACTTCAATCCATTATGATCTGATAGAATACAAGGTAGTGTCTCTATCTTCTTGTATTTGCTGACATTAGGTTTGTGGCATAATATATGGTCTATTTTAGAGAAGGATCCATGTGCTGCTGAGAAGAAAGTGTATTCGCTCTTCATTGGATGGTATATTCTATAAATGTCTGTTAAGTCTAAATTATTGATTGTGTTATTGAGATCTATGGTTTCTTTGTTCAATTTTTGTTTGGAAGATCTGTCCAGTGGTGAAAGAGGCGTGTTAAAATCACCTAGTATTATTGTGTTATGGTCTATTTGGTTTCTAAAATTGAGAAGGATTTGTTTAACATACATGGATGAGCCACTGTTTGGGGCATAGATGTTTATGATTGTTATATCTTGCTGATTTATGCTTCCCTTAAGCAGTATGAAATGTCCTTCTTTATCCCTTCTGACTAACATTGGTTTGAAGTCCACATTATCTGAAATGACGATGGATACTCCAGCTTTTTTGCTGAGTCCATGTGCATGGTATGTTTTTCCCCATCCTTTCACCTTTAGTCTATGGGTATCTCTTTCTATGAGGTGAGTCTCTTGCAGGCAACATATTGTTGGATCTTTCTTTTTAATCCAATCTGCCAGTCTATGTCTTTTGATTGATGAATTCAGGCCATTAACATTCAGGGTTATTATTGAGATATGATTTGTATTCCCGGTCATTTGGTTCATATTTAAAATTTTTGACACACCTTGGTTCCTCCTTTATTTGACAGTTCCTTTAGGATAATTCCTCCCTTTGCTGATTTGCTTCTTTGTTTTTCATCTCTTCCTCATGAAATATTTTGCTGAGAATGTTCTGTAATGCTGGCTTTCTTTTTGTAAATTCTTTTAGCTTTTGTTTATCATGGAATGATTTTATTTCATCGTCAAATTTGAAGGTAAGTTTTGCTGGGTATAAGACTCTTGGTTGGCATCCATTTTCTTTCAGAGCTTGAAAAATGTTGTTCTAGGCCCTTCTAGCCTTTAGGGTCTGGATTGAAAAATATGCTGATATCCGTATTGGTTTCCCCCTGAATGTAATTTGGTTCTTTTCTCTCACAGCCTTTAAAATACTGTCTTTATTTTGTATGTTAGGTATTTTCATTATAATGTGCCTTGGTGTGGGTCTGTTGTAATTTTGTGTATTTGGAATCCTATAAGCCTCTTGGACTTGATTTTCCATTTCATTCTTCAGATTTGGGAAATTTTCTGATATTATTTCTTCAAATAGATTGTTCATTCCTTTGGTTTGTTTCTCTAAGCCTTCCTCAATCCCAATAATTGTCAAATTTGGCCTTTTCATGATATCCCATAGTTCTTGGAGATTCTGTTCATGATTTCTCACCATCTTCTCTGTTTGCTCAACTTTGTTTTCGAGGTTAAATATTTTGTCTTCAATATCTGAAGTTCTGTCTTCCAGCTGTTCTATCCTATTGGTTATGCTTTCTATGGAGTTCTTAATTTGGTTTATTGTTTCCTTCATTTCAAGGATTTCTGTTTGGTTTTTTGTCAATATCTCTAACTCTTTATTGAAATGATCTTTTGCTTCCTGAATTTGCTCTGTTAACTGTCGATTGGTGCGATCATTCAATGCTTGCATTTGCTCTTTCATCTCATCGTTTGCTTCCGTAATCATTTTAATTATGTACATTCTGAACTCCCTTTCTGTCATTTCTTCTGCCACGCTGTCGTTGGATTTTATTGATGTAACATCTAGATTTGTTTGGGGCATTTTCTTCCCTTGTTTTCTCATATTGTTCAGGAATCAGTGGGTCATTAAGATATTGCAGATTTCCTCTATCAACTTATAATGTCCCTGAAGATTGCTAGTATATCCCCTCTTATCCTTCAGTAGCCTGAAGTTTTGGAGGAGGTTGATAATGCAGAGCTCCACAAAGAAGCTGCCTCTCTAGGGGTGGTGACCCTCAGGTGGCGTATATTCCCTGCTAGTGGGCAGAGGTGCCTCCACTTGTTGACCAATGGTCATCCAATGGGGAACTAGACTGTGGGCTGAGGCAAGGCCTGTTTGTGCCTGTGTCTCTGGTTTTACCGTCCCTGTGGGAAAACCTCCCCCGGCCGGGAAGAATCACTCAGTGGGGACGTCTCGCTGGTCAGTTGCCCTCCTAGAGGTTCCCCTCAATCTACAACTACCACCTGGGCTGGGCTGTCTTCCTATGCAACGATCCCAGGGGCCCAGACCTACCTCCTGGGCCTGGGAGCCTCACCCTTCGCAGGCGAGTCTCCTTAGGCTGCCTCTCCCAGAGAATCTGCCCGCAGCCCTGGAAACTTCGCTCCGCCCCTAGGCGTGTCTCTGTGTGGCTCTTCCAGCAAGAAGCCACCTAGCTCCTGGGACCCTGCTCTGCACCAATCTCCTGGCTATGCAGCCCCTCCTCTGAGCCGCCACCTGGAGCCCCGTACAATAGCTCCAAGACCCAGAGACCCGCCACACACCTCCTCCGGACAGCAGCCCGGTTTCCGACGCAGTCACTAGGAGTCCAAGCAACTCACTTCGGGTCTCCTCCTCCCGCCAACCACCCGTAGCCCTAAGCAGTCACTCCAAGTCCAAGTGACCCGCCCTGTTCCTCCTCCTCCTCCTTGGGGTAGCCCCCCGGGTGTTCAGGAGCGGTGGCTCCGAGACCAAGTGACCCACCACGCTCCTCCTCCAGGCAGGCCACCGGTGTTCAGGATCGGTCGCTTTTAGTTCAATCAACTCACCACTCGCCTCCTCCTCTGGCAACCGCCTGTGGCTCTGATGCAGTCACTCCTAGACCAAGCGTCCCACCGCTCTCCTCCTCCAGGCAGGCCACCGGTGCTCTGGAGCAGTCGTTCTGAGTTCAAACAGCTCGCCACGCAGCTCCTCCTCTGGCAACTGCCTGTGGTTCTGATGCAGTCACTCCTAGGTCAAGCAACCCGCCGCGCTCCTCCTCTTCCTCTGGGCAACCTCCCGGTGTTCAGGAGCGCTCGCTCTGAGTTCAAACAGTTCACCACGCAGCTCCTCCTCTGGCAACCGCCTGTGGCTCTGATGCAGTCACTCCTAGACCAATCGACCCGCCGTGCTTCTCCTCTTCCTCCGGGCAACCCCCCGGTGTTCAGAAGTGGTCGTTCTGCGTCCACACAGCTCACCACGCAGCTCCTCCTCAGGCAGCCACCCGGAGCCCCAGTGGTTGCTCCGAGTCCAAGCGCTGTGCTGAGCCACCTGCTCTACGATGATCCCAGTTGTCCGTGTTTACCGCTCCAGTGGGGGGGAGGGGCGTCTCGCCGAGCAACTCTACTTCACAAAGTTCCCTGCGTTCCGGGGCTACCGCCCCATCCGGGATGCCTCCCCAACGGGAGAGACTCACCCGGCGGCTTTGAGTTGGTCCCAAGTCTCTCACTATCTCCTCTTTTGAATCTTGTGTCCTGGAGCGACATGAAATGCAGCCACCCTCTAGTCCGCCATCTTGGTCCCTACATTCAATTCTTTAGGATAATTCTTAGAAGAAAACAAGCAGGAGAGAACAAAATACATATATCCAGATCCATTTCTAAACCAAGCTTGGGAAAGAACCGTGAGTTCTTTCTTAGTGAACCTATAATATGTTGTTGAATCATTATTTTTACTTAAAACATAAGTAAATGCAAGATGAGAAAGTGAATCAAAAACCTCTGAAACAAGACAGATCCATATCAATAAATAAATTGAATAGCCAATCAAGTGAATTTTTAGTTACTTGCTCAATTTGTCATAATCTAGGAGTTAAAATGGGGGCTTTCAGGCCAAATTCAACATAAAGAGTAATTTAAAACATCTGGCAAATTTCCAAAAAAAAATTTTATCTCACACTGAGGAAGGGGAGGAGGATTCCCTTGGGCTCTGATTTCTCTTAAACTCAAAAGTCTAGATCTTGCAGCTCTAGGTTACATCCTTACCGTGCACTAGTCTGCTGGGTCTCCTTAATTGTTGTCCTCTTTAAGTAAGGCACATACTTCATTCATCAAAGTCTTGACTCTCCTGTATCACCACTCCTGACACACTTTCCCTTATTTATAGAACTTACTTGGCCATTGTAGGTATTTGAATTATCCAGCCTCTATCCTAGGCAGACAGGGCCTCAGCTTTTCTGCTACTTCCATGCAAGGAGACCCTTAGCCTTTAACAGTTTCTGCTTAATTCCTGATCATGAGGAGGAGGCCAGACAACTCCAAAGACTGAGGTAACTAAGCCAGCAAACAGAGCACCATGAACCCTATCTTCTGTCTGGTTGAGACAAGAAGTCTAACCCCTAGTTTCAGAATTAGACATTGAATATGCAGAGAAAAGGAGCCAAAAAGGTAAAGAAATCATTCCAATGTCACATAACTATTCAAAGCTGAGCCAGATCTAGGACCCAGATATTTTGCTTTGGGAATCTATCTATTAGAGGACAAAGAGGCAATAAAAAATTTCCCAGAAGAAATTATGAGGCATCTCTAGGGTGTCTGCTCTAAGGGTTCATGGCTTAAACTTCTGGAGAGCATTCATTTGTCTCACCATGGTGTATTCAGCAGCCTTCAGCCATGCCCTCTCAGTGAGTTCTCACTATAGTAGAATAGGCGGTACAGCAAGGTGAAGAAGCAATCTGGAAGAGTTTTCAAGACTAAAGTTTGACATTTTTCCCTTTTGTTTTTATTTTCTACATTCAGTTCTAAGATTCAAGAGGAGAGAAATCAAACAAGCATCTGTTCATCAGGTTTCCTAATGATACTTTCAACTAGTCTCCAGAATATTAAAAGAAGAGACTCAGAAATTTTGGCATAAAGAAATTTTTTCATTCCCCACAATCAAAACTGCTGAGCCAAAAAGGTATACAAGCCACAGGAAGGAATAAATCCACTCCAGGCTGACTGGAGGGTCACCTTGGCCTTAATTCTTCCCTTGCCTTAGGAAGAAGGCAGGTGAGCATACAGAGAAGATAACCACTTTTTTATTTGTTCTTTTCAGATATACATGACAGTGTATTTTGACATATTATACATACATGGGGTATAACTTATTCTAATTAGGATCCCATTTTTGCAGTTGTACATAATGTGGATTTTCACTAGTCATGTATTCGTATACTCATATTCATATATGAACATAGGAAAGTTATGTTTGATATTGGAAAGAGTCTACTGCTATGCTACTCAAGCTGTGTCCACATATTAGCGACATAAGCATCAGCTGGGAGTTGACTGGAAAGGCAAACTCTCAGACTCTACCCCAAACTTACAGAATCCGAGGGTGGATCCCAGAAGTCTAGTTTAACAAGTCCTCCAAGTGATTCTTGTTGACAAACTCAAAAACAAGAAGCAATAAGCAAACCACCTCTATGGCACCTGCATTAAGATTCATAGAACTCCCAAAGATACCTAAAAGTTGCAGGACCCACCTAGTCCTCTAGAGATATTCAGTCTTCTACCATTGGTATAAAGTCTACAAAATGGCAAGCTCATTAGCAAATAGATCCCATACAGAAAGAGCCTACTATGAGAAAAATATGTACTTCTAAGAATTGATTATAAAATAAGATGAATACTTTCAATCTTTCAGATTTAAACGTTCGACTATGGGAGTTCTGCTCAAAAACAGATTAACTTGAACACTTTTTCATATATTTATTAATCGCCTGTATATCTTCTTCTGTAAAGTGTCTGTCCAGTTCCTTGCCCCATTTATTGATTCGGTTCTTTGTATTTTTGGTGTAAAGTTTTGTAAGTTCTTTATAAATTTTGGCGATTAGTGCTCTATCTGAAGTGCAAGGACTTAAAATCAGCATACTATAGTAATGCAGCCACATCAATATTTATAGCAGTTCAATTCACAATAGCTAGATTGTGGAACCAACCTAGATGCCCTTCAGCAGATGAATGGATAAAGAAACTGTGGTAAATATACACAATGGAATATTATTCAGCCATAAAGAAAAATAATATGGCATTTGCAGATAAATGGATTGAATTGGAGAATACCATGCTAAGTGAAATAAGCCAATCCCCAAAAACCAAAGGCTGAATATTTTCCCTGATAAGTGGATGATGATATATAATGAGAGTGGGGTGGGGGTGAGAGAAGAATGGAGGAACTTTAGATTACATAGAGGGAAATTAGAGGGAGGGGGTATGAAAAATGGTGGAATGAGACAGACATCATTACCCTATGTACACATATGATTACACAAATGGTATGACTCTAAATCATGCACAACCACAGAAGTGAAATGGTATACCTCATTTGTGTACAATGAATCAAAATGCAGTTTGTAAAAATAAAAAAATAGATTAACATTCACTTTTGATCAAGTTGCTGCTGAAATAAGAGGGAACTATTCTATAATTTCAGATTTAAGTTTAAGGATGAGACTTAAAGTTTTATTCTCTCTTCCTCATCCCTATGCCTCCACTTTATTGCCTGCCTAAAGACTTAAGGTTATAGGATTGGGGACTGCACTTAAAATTTATACCACATTACAAAAGCTAGACTCATGAAAATTATACAGATTACTTTAATCTCCCAAATTCACTAGTATACTAGGAAGAATATCTGGAATAAATTACAGGTCATCTGCAGGCTAAAAATATTCACTTTCCCTATTTTCAGATGAGAAGACTGAGGTCCAGAGTAATAAATTTTCAATATTTTCCTCCATGATAAATACTGGTGAAAATGAGTGGTTGCCTACCACAGACCAGCCTTACACCAAGCAACTGGAATAGAATGTTATGCTCATTCATCCTGGACCCTCAGGCAGACTTCATAAGATCATTGCAAAATGCATACTCAAGAAATATTCCTTTAGTGCATTACTATAGCTGGAAATGCCTTGCCAACGGGATTTACTAAGAAATAACAAATGTACACAGAGTTTCTGGATTCCTGCAGAATCATGGGTTGCTCATCAAAGATCATCTTATCAGTGGGAAATTCACCCAGCACAGACTTTTAATAATGACTTCATTGGTAATAAGGAAGTTGGAAAATGTGATATTCTAAGACTGTGAGTCATGTTTAGTCTTAGGTGGTAGCAGTTCATCGTTTAGAAGATAAGTCATATATCAGTTCTTTCTAATGTGTGTACAAGTCACCTGGGGACCTTGTTAAAATGAATGTGGATTCTAATTCAGTCTGAGGTGGGACCTGAGGCTCTGAATTTCTAATAAGCTCCCCTAAAAACTAATGTTGTTCATTCCTCAAACTACACTTTGAGTAGCAAGCCCACAGATATCAACACAGGATTTTAAAAGACAGAATATATCTTGTTAGTAACTTTAATAAGGTATGTACATAGATGTCAACTAAAACCTTACAGCTGTATTGTCTAGAGACATATAGAAATCAACAAAAGTTAAAAAAATAAAAACAGAAACAAGGTTGACCAACTGAATGAACAAGTCAATGTTTGAGTAGCAGAGAATAAGGTAACCTGAGCTCCCCACTAAAGTCAAACTCAGCTAGCAATGAAAAATGCCAAGTAAGATTTATCAGGTCAGGAAGACCAAACAGACTCACCAGAACAGGGTGCACAAACCTCAAATTCTAACAATAAGCAACAGGAAGAAATCAGCACAGGCAAATAATGAACACAAAAGCAAGGGTAGGGCCACAGATGGAGATCCAGACAAGCAAGCAGATACCCAGGTTTGGAAAGTTAATTTACCTGCTGGTCTTCAACTTCCATAAGGCATTAAGTAAGGGAAACAAAAGCATCCTAGTCTCAGAGGAATCCAGGATGAGCTAAAACATGGGGGTCAAAACCCTCAGTAAAGGCCCAGATCTGTGACCAGTATCAAATTTGTGAGTTCACTAGCAAATGTGGGAGTTCTTGAACCAACTAAAGACCTTATATTCCTTCCCAATACAGCTGATCCAAGAGCCTTGGTGGAGCAGAATCAATAGGTGGGAGTGAAGTGGCTACATCTGTGAAAATTGGCAGACTATTAGGCAGGCTAGTAGAGCAGAGAGTCCCAGGCAGCATTATGTGAATCACCTAGGAACCTGTTACAAAATGTAAATGCTCAACCCCATCCCAAACCTAGAAAATAAAGAAACTGTGGGAGTGGAGCCCAGAAACCTGGGTTTTTACAGACTCTCCAGGAGATTCTGGTGTACCATGCTTAAGTTTGAGAGGTACAGCAGTAGAGTCTATTGAAGGTATAAATGGCAAAAAGGCCAGGTGTGGCAAAGGAATCATTAGAAGCAGGCTTAATAATAATGCTTTCGAAGAGCAAGTAAAGGGAAGGGGAAGTTTACAAGGGAAGACAACACAGTAGAGACAATATGAAAGTATAGTTAATAAAACATGTTTGGGGATTACTAAAGTTGGGTGATGATATTAAAAGGTAGAGTTCTAATGAGGAATGAAATTCATATTTTGATTCTGATGAGATAAATCATGAGTGTCTGGAAGCGTCAACTCATGTGTATGAAAATCTTCTCATGCTGTATGTTTTAAGAAACTCACCAAAAAGAAGTGCTATGTGGCATCAATACTCTCAAAATGGGAAAAACAAACTGATAAAACAAACATGGTGATCTAATGTGAACCATCTGACAAATATATTGGGAATTTTTTTTAAGTATGAACAAAAGTATAGAATGAAAACATGTATAGGTTTTTAATTATATCTATTGATTCAGCAAATATGTTTTGGGACATATCTATTCAGACACTAAGGATTTGAGACTGAATAAAATATAATCACCTTCAAAATAGGATTGGGGATGTAGCTCAGTGGTAGGGCACTTGCCTAGCATGCATAAGGCCCTGGGCTAGATTCCCAGCACCACACACACACACACACACACACACACACACACACACACACACTTGCAGTATATTGCCAGTGGTGGAATGCAAATGACAATAAATGAACAGTGGGCACAGCTGTATTAGAGGTTTGCCCAAGGAGCTGTGGGATGGTGGAGGCTCTTCAGAAAGAATCAGAGAACTCTTTTCAAAAAGAAGGAAGATTTAGTTGGACTCTGAAAATGATAGACAGGAAGAACATTATGGCAGGTGCTTGTTATGTTAAGACTGAGATTTGTATGTTCTGTATCAGTGAATCTGTTTGGTCTCCCAGGTCTGCTAAGTCTTACTGCCATTATTCATTACTAGCCAAATTTGACTTTAGCAGGGTCCTCAGGGCAGGAAGGCATGGAGGCAGAAACTGCCTCCTACAAAGTGCTAGAAACTGGAATGGCTGAGGGGAGAAAATGTGAAGCTAGAGAACTAGTAGGCAGAAACTAGCTCATGTTGACCCTGGGTGTTATCCTGGGGTGCCACTGGTGAGCCAGGGACAACCAGGAACAAATGTGCCCTTCCTTCAAGATCACTCTGTCTCAATAATATGGTGAATGGATTGAAGAGAGGGCCAGAAAGGAAGCAGGAGAAGTAAGGAAAAGATGACTGCAACTAAGGAGACAGACTAGGACATTAGAGATCAAGAATACAGTAATGTTGCATTTCTAAGGAATAGCAAGGCCCATTATGTGACAAAATTAAGACACACAAATACACCTGAATCAATTGTGGGTTGGGCCATAGCAATCTGTTAAGTATATTAACAAATTAGTGATCAATTTCATTATTATTATGACTTAGAGACAATTTAAGTCCATCTCTGTAATGTCACTCTTACGTTTCAATCTGCTATCTGGAGTGGGAGAAGGACTTGCTGAGTACACAGTATTGCTTCAAATCTCTGAGCAAGGCAGTTGATCCTATAGCAGTGGCAGGATTAGAATTCACTCCCTCCCTCCTGGAGCTCTTCTAACGCAAGTAGTGAGGATATGTTATATACCTCATATAATAGAATTCACATTCACATCACCTGCAGGCCATCTTTCCTTCTGTGCTTTAGCACATCATTGAGAGGAAAGAAAGGCAGCCAGCAGGCAGGCTACCACCAACTCTTCTCCCTATAAACTCAAGCAGGGAGTTTTGGCAGGCATTTGAGGAAGTCATTTTGAGGTCATGCTCTGGAGGTAGAGGCTTCCATACGAGAATATGGGTAAACTTTCTCTCCTGCTGCTAGATTTCATCCCTTGGTGGAATTAGTATGAAGAGATGGAACCTATGGGTGTCTGCTTAGAAGAAGAGTACCTACTGTCACCTTGGCAAGCCAAGTAGGAGCATGGAGGGGTTCTCAGGAAAGGATTTCAACTGGGGGATGCCTCACCCTGAGTCTTAGAGAAAATAAGAGGGACAGGGAGAATAAATGGAATTTGTGAGTTTTCTCCAAAGTCTAGATCCGTTCACCATTTGAGCACATGCTCAACACAGAGGCTTGGGCCATAAAAGTGGAATGAGCATATGGCTCAGGTTCCAGTGGTCACATCTCATTCCCTTAAGCACAGTGTGAAGACACTCTGATTCTGCTCCCATAGATGATTAACACCAAGTAGGATCTAATGGATAGATTAATATGGAGGAATCAAGACTTTAAATGTTTTAAAGGTCTTGGAGGGATTTAAAATAAAATATTAAATAGTAGTTTCTTATGAATAGTAGAATTTCAGGTGATTTTTTTAAAAATTCTCTTTGATCATTATAAACTTCTATAATGGATATGATTTACACTCATAGAAATTAAAAATAGTTAAAATATTATTAAGAAGTTGACTAAAGAACTCAATATTTAAAACATTTGAAAGCATCCAACCTATATAGGAGATTAGAGATACACAAACACACACACACTCAAGTACACACAAAAAAAGCAGATGTAAAATAATAAACCTATGACAGGAGGTAAATATTTTACAATAATTTGTCAAAGTTGAAAATACTGTACATTCTATGGCTCAGGGATACCATATTTTACCATATAATTGTCACCACCCTATTAATGAATATTCATGAGTATTCCACGAACCCTATTCTTGCACCCAAGACAGTTTATTAATAAATGTTTTTAAGTAATACCAGAACGATTTTTTTAAAAAAAGCTTTGCATAATGCTCAAATTCCACTTCTTTGAAAAAAAATTGGCAAAAATTCTGTGATGATTATGTGGTGAAATACAGTATATGAAGCCTACCCAAATACTATTAAAAAGATTGCTGTCCACAGCTGAGAAACTATAGTGGAATGTAAGTTCTCATAGTAAACCTGGCATGCCAGAATCTTCTTTTAATGCATTGAATTACATTGGCTTCATTGGATATAGAATTATAGGAGGTAATCAACAACTTGAAGTTTAACAAAGATGTGTTCTAAATAGGAGAAACTGAAACAATTCATAATACTGAGAAAGAAAAAGCCAAAATAAAAGATTACAGAATCAGAGAAAAGAGCCATAGTCTCCAATTTAAAAATTGACATACACAGATTTCAGTGACTTGTTTAGAGTTTTCATCATTTTCTGATAATTCCATAAATACATTTTTAAACCTATAAAACACATATTGGAGAAAAGATAGCCTTTTTAACAAATGATGCTGGGAAAACTGGTTATCCCTAGGTACAATAAAGAAACTAGGCCCTTCTCTCTCACCCTGAAAAAAAATCAACTCAAAGTGGATCAAAGATCTAGGAAACAGACCAGATACTATGCAATTTCTAGAAGAAAATATAGGGTCAACACTCCATCATAAAGGCACAGGCAACAACTTTCTCAACAGAATCCTTAAGTGCAGTAAATAATGCCAATAGTTATTAAATGGGATGACATCACATTAAAAAGCTTCTGCTTAGCAAAGGAAAAAATATGAATGTGAAGAGAGAACCTACAGAATTGGAGAAAACCTTTGCCAGCTACTCTTCTGGCAGAAAATTAATATCTAGAACATGTAAAAAACTCAAAAAACTTTAAAAAACATAAAAATAACCCAATTAATAAGTGGACAAATGAGTTGAACACATACTTCTAAAAAGAATAAATACAACAGGGCTGGGGATATAACTCAGTTGGTAGAGTGCTTGCCTTGCAAGCACAGGCCCTGGGTTCAAATCCCCAGCACCACAAAAAAAAAAAAGAATAAATACAACAAATATATGAAAAAATGTTCAATATCATTAGCAATTAAGGAAATGCAAATATGCAAATCAAAACTACCCTGATATTTCATCTCACACCACTCAGAATGGCAGTCTCAAGAAAACAATTATAAATGCTAGATGTGGAGAAAAAGGAGCATATTTTATACTGTTCATGGGATTGTAAATTAGTAAAATCACTATGGAAATCAGTATGGAGGCTCCTCAAAAGACTAGGAATGGCACCACTATATGATACAGCTATATCATTCCTTAGTATGTATCATACTACACTGATATATACATGCCAATGTTTATAGCAGCACAATTCACAATAACCAATGAGAAGTTATATTCCATGTATGTATGATATGTCAAAATATACTCTACTGTCATGTATATCTAAAAAGAATAAATAACAGCAAATCCATTGGATGTAAAATAGGATCTCATTGGGAATTTTGTTTGCATTTCCTTAATAATGATAGTGAGCATCTTTTCTTATATTTATTAGAAATTTTTATGTCTTCTTAAATTGGGTTTCCATTGTTTTTATTGAGTTGTAGCAATTTTGTATATATTCTGGAAAATAAACTTTTGTAAGATATATGATCTATAAACATTTTCACTCATTCTGTTCATTATCTTTTCATTCTCTTAATAGTATCCTTTGATGTATAAAATTTTTAGTTTTAATCAAGTACAATTTATCTATTTTTCCTTTTGTTTCCTTTGTTTTAGTGTCATATTTTGGAAATAATTATCTCAAAAAGTTAAATATACAATTATCATATGACCCAATAATTCCACTAATGGGTATGTACTCAAAAGAATTGAAAATGAGTACTCAAAAATACTTATACACAAATGGTCACATCAATATTATTTTAAATACTGATTATTTAAGATAAAGTAGTATGCTAACAGATGAGTGGATAAACAATATAATAGTATATTACTCAGTCATAAAAAATGAAGTTTGATACATGTTGCATTACAGATGAACTCTGATATTATTCTTTAGCAAATGGGAAATTTCTCATAAAATACTTAATA
Organism: Sciurus carolinensis; assembly: GCF_902686445.1. Taxonomy (NCBI): domain Eukaryota; kingdom Metazoa; phylum Chordata; class Mammalia; order Rodentia; family Sciuridae; genus Sciurus; species Sciurus carolinensis. The sequence goes on from NW_025920186.1 coordinate 614,848, forward strand.
TTAAACTAATACAGTACAAGGGTGGCCACCACTATTAAATTTAGTATTGTGGCATAAGAAATTCTCTTTTAAAAATTGCAATATGAGAATGAAGATGAAAATATAGGTACTTTATAAAAATGCACCCACTGTAAAAATAGCTGAACACAAATAAAACTAAGTAAACCATAATTTCAAATGTATATAGTGTACCAATTTTTCTCATTTCTCAAATTGTCCATGCACAAAATCCTATGGTTGTGGCTCTAGCTCTATATATGGAAACAAATTATATATGTCACTCTTGTTAGAAGAGGGTGGGTAGTGATGACTATACATTCTTTAAAAAAGAAACGATGTTGTAAAGTCAATACAGAAATCAAGTAAGTGGCAAAGCAGGAATAGAGGGCTTTTCAATGAACCTGGGGAGAAATAAGGAAAGCTGAGGGAAGACCTAGGGTTCAATTCAAATTTTGTAATGGGAAAGTGACAAGAAAAGGAAAGATATCCTGTAATAGATTCTATTCCACATTCCAGAATGAAAACACAGTAAATAATTTAACTGCCACACTTGCCATATTTTATCCAGTAGAATGGTACAATGTTGATCCACACGGGTTAGAGGGTTGGTTCTCAAACTGAGATCTGAGTCAGAGTCAGAAGCACCTGGAGAGCTGATGGACTGCAGAGGCCAGTCATGTTAAAGTGGGGTAGAGCCTGGTACTTTACCAAGTGCCCAGGTGATTCTTCTACTGACCAAAATTTGAGAACTACTGCTCTATAGAGTTCTGGGTTTCCACTCCTTCAGTTCTTGAAATGTCCTAAAGAGAAGAAACCAGTAACTGACAGGCAAGAGGCTGGGGCATTAGGACAGCTCTTAAAGTAGACACAAACTTTAGGCACCACAGCTAAACACCACCTCTTCAGTGTCTGTCCATTACAGCTTTCATCAGTGCCATACAGTGGTAATTACCTATGCATCTCCAAATGTAAGCTCTGTGTGGCTCAGCTAGTATCTCAAAAATGAAACCCAGTGTTTACGCAGAATAATTACAAAATAGAAATTTGAATTGATGGAATTATACCAGGGTTAAAATCAACAGGATTGTTGAGAGTATTATTATTGAATTGTCTATAAATCTAATTCCAAAAACCATATAGGGCAAGTACTGAAACATGTTTGTAATACATGCAGACAGTGGTTATTCCTTTTATCACCAAGGAACTGGTTGCATGATGAATTAGTAAGGCTGAATTCTGAACCTGCATTCTCTCTTTCAGTGGGGAACTTGGGTACATATAAACATCCTAGGGCTTCCTTAAATTCTCCCTAAAACATAAATTATTCTATTACTCGCACATCGCATAAGGACCATTCGAACTAAGCAATTAGTGATCTGGACACCTTAAAAAATACCAAGTGCTTTTCAAATGTTTATTATTTGGTCCTGGATCTAATAATGCTGCTACAGGATTTTCTTTCATTCAATTAGATGTTGTTTAAATGTAAAAGAATAAACTTTTAATCACAAAATAAATGACTTGCTATCAATTGAACAAGAGTCTATGTCTATGACTTGAAATAATTCAGCTAAATCACTAAATACAAAGAATGTATACAAAAATGGTAGCATATTCATTCTGATCATGGTTTCTACAGAATAGAAGAGTTCACAGTCTTCGTGCAATACTGGTATTATTGCCCACCACTGGTGAGATTGTGTAGAGGGTGGGTAACGGTGTGAGCTTAGAAACAAACAAATCTTCAAGTTTGGAAAGTCTTCATCTCTAAAATGGGGAAAATAATCATATCTTTCTTAATGGGTTGTCAGAAAAGATCATGCATGAGTAGTGTTAAACTCAATGCCTTAACAAAACAAGAGCTCAATAAATGTTTGCACCTATGTTATTATCATTCTTTCCATATCACTTGGCATATAGGGCTTAGATAGAAAATCTAGTATATTCCTCTGCCTGTTCCTTCTCATCTTATCATAACCCCATCTCAGGCAGTTCAATCTTAATGGTCTAAATTAAGGAAAGTTTTCTCTAAGTGATAACACAAACTAAATCCTAAAAGATGAGCAAAATAAATTAAAGGTTCCCAACTTGCACAGTCACCCATCATTTAGTCAGCTGTACTCAAGAAGCAATGGAATCACAGGGAATAGAACATGGTCATCTATGTGAGTTTTCATGTAGTGGGGACAATGCTCCTCAAGGAATACTTTTAGTTTTAACATCCAAGTGTCAATAAGACCCTGCTGAGCTGTCCTGACTTTCTTACTAGTTTTCAAGCATAGTTAGCTTTCTATACTTCCCTGGCACATCTGTATGGCTGTGGGTGTATGTGTGTAATGAACTAATAGAAAATTCTGGTAGACAATCTCTTTATATTTTATGGAGACTCACAGACCTTCTTTGGATCTATAGCAGCAAGAAACATTTCCATTTTCAATATGGGCCTGCCATCTGTCTGAAGGCTAGCTTCTAGAGCACCACCTTTCCTCTAATGTTGTTTTATACCACATGGGTATACTCTCAACAGTTTCTCTAACAGCACCATATACAATAATAATTGCTATTTATTAGGTACCTATTATGAGCCCTTACATGCAATTCCTTGAGGTATGTATGATTATCCCATTTTGCAGATGAAGAAATAAAAGGTTCTGAGAGATTAGGTAACTCACCCAAAGTCATACAGCTGGTAAAGATGAGCAGGGGTTTGAACTGAGATCTGATGCTATAAAATATGGGCCTTTTACTCTCCCCAATGCTGTGGGTAGTGTCATGTAAAGATATTTTGCTTCAAAATATATTTAAAGCATTTTTCAGTCAGTCGTGTTGTATTCACATTGCTTCACTTCACAATAGCCACATAAGCAAATATTGCTTAGGAACCTGCTGTCCCTGGGCTGGGCTTACATCCAGCTCTGAGTTCTACTGGAGGGAGCAGTGCTTCTATTAAATTAATGTGCTCCAACATGAGTGCATCATTCCAGTCACCTGAGAACAGGAAAAGCCTTATCAAGAACTTGCTATTCATTTTAAGCCACTTTAATCCCTCTGGTTTGATGCAAATTCATTTCATTAATAATTAACAGTACTTGGCAATGCTTTCCCTCAGTCCCAGTTCTTGGTCAGCACTCCACTTTGCTGAACCTGAGAGAAATCAGGGTCAAACTGAGGAAGAAAAGAAAATGAGAAAGCCAGGATCTGACATTAACCCACCCACCTCAACCCCTATGGAAAAGGCAAGCTAACTATCCAAGCAATAGATATTGGCATCATCAGCAAGGCAGTGTGGATGATCCTCACAGTTCATCTTTAAATATTACGTCTTTAATGAGTTCATCTAAACTTTGATAGTGTGGCTTTAAACTTTCTTTTTGGGTAGATATTATATAGATCAGTGGTTCTCAGCCTTGGCCAGGAGTCAGAATCACTTCTAAGACTTAAAAATGCACATAAAATCTACTAAAGCTGAACATTCATGTGGCTTATGATCCATTAATTTCACTCCTAGGCACATTCCCAATAGAAATACACACATATGTGTGCCAAATGATGCATAAGGATGTTCCTAGCAGCACACTGTAGCTCCCAACTGGAAAGTACCAAATGATCATCAACAATAAAATTGAAAATATTTTTAACATGATGGAATAACATAACATGTGAATGAATGGCATACAACTACACATAACAATATGGAAAACTCTCATATATATAATATTGAGGGTAAAAGCCAGAAACAAAGGAGTAAATATACTGTATCATTCTATGTAAAGAACAAAATAGACAAAACTTACCTATAGTGTTAGAAGTCAGGACGGTGATGAGTGTTGGGGGATTATTATTTGAAGGGACTTCTGGACTGCTGGTTATGTTGTTTATCTGGATGTTAGTTCTGTGGGTGTATTTGTGAAAATTCAGTCTGCATATTTATTGTGTATGTGCCTTTCTGTGTATATATTATTCTCCAATAAAAAGTTTAAAATATATTCATATGTGTACATAGGAAAGTTGCATGAGATTCATTCCATTGTCCTCCTTATTCCCATTCCCCCTCCTTTCCCTTCATTTCTTTGTCTAATCTACTGAGCTTCTATTCTTCAGCCCCCCTTATTGTGTGTTAGTATCCGCATATCAGAGAGAACATTAGATCTTCTGTTGGGGGGATTTTATTTCACTCAGCATGATAGTCTCCACAAGACTAGGATACTAATTAGAATAAGATATATTCCATGTTTGTATAAATATGTCAAAATATACTCTACTGTCAGGTATACCTAAAAAGAACAAATAATTTTTAAGTACTATGTTAGGCCCCAAAGAATATAACTTCTATATATGGTAGATTTCTCTGATAATTCAATCAGACTTATAATGACTAATGAAGCTAAATTGAAAAAATATTTTTAAAAATAAAAGTGTAAAATATATATACATTAACCTATTGCCCCTAATCCTGTAGCTTCCACACAACCATTCACTTCTCCTGGTAAGCCTAGTGCAGCAGCCTTAGAGAGATACCCTCACCCTCTTTTAAGCTTCTCAAATTATTTAATGCTATCAACATAATCTCAATATCCCTAGTTTTCACTAGGCTTCCAGAGTTTGCAGGAGACTTCAATGGTAAAACCCCCTAATTCCATCATCATCTGCATGATGCTGAAATGTTGGAACTGAAAAAAATCAAATCAATTTATTAACCAAAAGCATAAAATGAGAATGCCATAAATTAATTCTCAACTAAGGAAAAGGGATGCAGAGAGGAACTTAAAGAGCATTTTTGCTATGAGAGTTTAATGAGTGTGGCATCAGCTGTTCTTTTTTATAATAATTACAAAATAATCAGAACTCACACATATTCAAGGCATTGCTATAAGTTATTTACATACATTAACTCATTTAATCCTCATGACAATTATTTGAAGTAGGTATTATTATCCTCATTTGGCAAAGAAGGAAATTAGGGTGCAGAGAGGTTAAATAACTGTATTTGGCCATACAACTAGTAAACCCCAGAACCATGATTTTAATTCTAACAGTTTGGCTTCAGAGTCTGTGCTCTTCACTCTATTCATTATATTCCTGTACATTGTATGTTGTTTAATATATTGTTCCAATTTTAAATGTACTATGTTTAATAAGTTTATAGTAAGTGGTAAGCTATGTCCACTACAATATTGGCATCACTACTGAAAATTACATATGAGATGACTGAAATCAATAATACAAGGTGTACATCAATTCTTTATGTGTTTAGGACAAATTAGCAGGTCAGACATGAAAAAATAAAAAGAAGGCCCTTCTGAAGGATAGTTGTTGTGTTATTTGTTCATTTGCAAGCAATGATCAGGCACTGTTCTTGTACAGTGAACCTAAATGTTTAGTGCAGCCATGGGCAAGGTCCAAGTTCCCATCCAACTGGCAGACACTAGACAGATAGCAAAGCAGTAAGTGGAACTTACATATGTGATCACAGACCATGAAAGTATATAAGAAAGGGAAGTTTCCTGGTCAACCACAGGGACTATCATAGGTTGGGTTCTGAAATGTACCTCAAAGACTCATGTATTGAAGGTTTGGTCCCTAATGTAGTAATGTTCAGAGGTGGGAATTTGGATTTGAGAAGGTGATTGGATCATGAGGGCTTTAACCTTATCAGTGGATTAATTCACTAGTGAGTTCATAATTGAATGGAATGTTAGGAGACAGTGGGCCTATTAGAAGGAAGTAAGTCACTGGTGTCATGCCCTGGAAGGGTATCTTTTGTTCCCAACCCCTTTCCCCCAACCCATCCCCTTTCTCTCCCTCTCTCTCTCTTACTACTACCTGAGCCCCATGAGGTGAGGAGCTTTATTCTACCATGCTCTTCCTCCATGAAGAACATGTACATCCTCTATGATATACTGCCTCACCATAAACCCAAAGCAAAGGAACAAGCTGACCATGGACTGAAACCTCTGAAACCATGAGCCAAGATAAATCTCTCCTCCTGCTCTTGTAATTCTTAGGTATTTTTTCACAGTAACATAAAGTTAGAAAACACAGGGAATGTCTCCCTGAAGAAATGATGATTGTATGATACCTGAAGGATGAATAAGAGGCAAAAGCAAAGGTGTGTGAGGGTGTGAAAACAGCTTCATGTGCATGTGTAAACAGATATAATGTAAGTCAGAATGAACAAGTATAATAGACATACAAAAAGAAACACAATGAAACCTCAGAATCCTCGCCAACACCTATTGTTGCTTGTATTCTTGATAATCGCCATTCTAATTGGGGTGAGATGGAATCTTAGGGTGGTTTTGATTTGCATTTCTCTTATTACTAAAGATGGTGAACATTTTTTCATATGTCTGTTGATTGCTTGTAGATCTTCTTCTGTGGAGTGTCTGTTCATTTCCTTAGCCCATTTGTTGATTGTGTTATTTGTATTCTTGGTGTAGAGTTTTTTGAGTTCTTTATATATTCTGGAAATTAGTGCTCTATTGGAAGTATGAGTGGTAAAGATATTCTCCCACTCTGTAGACTCTCTCTTCACATTGCTGATAGTTTCCTTTGCTGAGAGAAAGCTATTTAGTTTGAAGCTATCCCAGTTATTGATTCTTGCTTTTATGAAATAATACTTTTTAAAAATTATTTCCCAATATCTTTTTAACTGCTTCTGCCTTGTTTGCCCCATTAGTTATACATGACAGTATAACATATTTACACATTTTGATAAATCATAAATAAATGGAGTATATCATGCTAAGCGAAATAAGTCAAACCCACAAAAACCAATGACTGAATGTTTTCTCTGATATGTGGATGCTAATTCACAATAAGGGGGATGGCTAGAGAAGAATAGATTCACTTTAGATTAGGTAGAGGGGAGTAAATGGAGGGGAAGGGGTATGGGGGTAGGAAGGATAGTAGAGTGAAACAGACATTATTACCTCATGTACATATATGACTGCATGACTGATGTGATCCTACAATATGTACAGTCAGAAAATGAAATAATACTTTCAATTAGGCATATGTTGAAGGATTCAAGACATCAATGTGTAAAAGGAAATAATGGTGTCTACCTTTTCATGAGAAAACCAGTAATGGAAAGGGAAACTAAAAAGATCCTAAGATTTTAAAATCATTAGTCACAGATGGCTCTCCTATAACACTGCTAGTCATAACTTCCCCCATCACTCAGCATTGCTGAGGTTAACTCTACCAGAAAAGTAAGAGCACTCCATTAGGCCAAAATACTTCATGCAATTTGTTAAACATGTGGTTAAATGCAAGTTCTAAGGCTGCCTGATAAGCTCAAAATAATTCTAGGTACAAAGAATGAATGGACTTTTAAAATCTAACACAAGTCCTCACCACCTCCTTGTAAAACCACTATCCAAACTATTCTACAACCTCCAAGATCAATCAATGTGATCTTTTGAAAATGTAGACCTGTCATGGACCACACTCCTCAACTAGAACCTTGTAGTGGCACCATTGATCATAAAATAAAAATACAGCTTCTTAAAATAGCCTGTGTGTATTGCCTGCTTTGTCTTCAGATAACCTCTCCAATCCTACCTTGTACCTCACTTTCTCAAAACAGTCCTCTTAGTATCTCATACTCACCATACTCCATGTTGCTTCAGGGCCTTTGCACATGCTACTCGTACTACCTAGAATGTTCTCGTACTACCTAGAATGTTCTCTTCCTCCTGCCCTTCATCTAATTTATTCCCACTCATCCTTTAGCTCTTGGCCTCTATTTTCAAACAAGCCATCCATGATTCCCCTGTGTCAGTTTTCCCTATTACAAGTTCATATAGCTCTTCTCCATGGCATCTATTATATATGAAATTTTAAATATGTTGCCTTGATTACTTGATTAAGTAATTATCAGCTCCTTAAACATAAGAGTTGGAATCTTGCCTGATTTTGCTGACTTCGTATCAACAATCCCAGGTACACTTGTTGACTCCTAGTAGGTACTTTATAAATGTACACTGTACACAAAGAGGATTTCATGGAGATCCTCAATTCCTCTGAATGTTTTGTTAGCATATTTCTGTTTCTAGGGCACTCTTGAAAGAACTATGTATAAAGAAATATATTTTTAAACAGTATATTATATCCCTAAAGAGGCACAAAGGAAGGCATACAAAAGTTGACAATAATTTGCTACTCTAGTCCAGTAGCACTTTTTAAATTATCTTAGTTACCCAGGAGAAAAGTACAGTCCAAAGTCAACAGTAGCAATGAGAAGGAAAAATATGTAGCTATTTAAACTTAATGTTAATCAAACAATATTCTATCTATAACTGGATGAAGTAGTTCTTTCTTTTGTTTAATTCCAGTATGTTTGAGAAACAGTTTACTCTTACATGAGAAACGACTAAGTTCCTGTTATAAAGACAATGAATACCAAAGAAGACAACAATAGGATTCCAGAAGGTCCTTCATTGCTAATAATTTACATTTTAGACTACTGTTTGTTTTCCTCTTTTATAAAAATTAAATATCATTATCTATGCTCCCTACCTATCCTATTGGGAGTTTGGAGGAAATAATGAGATGATGTTTATGAAGTACATGGGGCCCACGGAAACACTATTATTAGAACAGGTAAGTAGAATACTGCTTCTGGTAACACCATGGGTGACAGACAAGCAAGGCTGACACTAGAAAAACACAGCAGTGAAATATTAAGGACAGAATTGTTATTTGGTGATTTTACAGTAATGATAAACATTCTTTCTGAACTTCTACCTATAATCTGAAATCCAAATTTCCTAGACACATGTGACTATTTAATTTAAACTGATAAGCTTGACTTTAAATTAAAATTTAATTTATCATAATGTAAACTTAAATAACCTCATGTGGCCAGTGACTTCCACATTGAATAGTGAAGATATAGAACATTTCCATCATCACAGAAAGTTTTGTTGAATAGCATTATGAATCTAGGAGTATCCTTTTCTTTTGATACTTTGCATGTGAATCCTGTTATTTGACACTTGTAAACCCTCTCCCAAAGTAGAGATTTGGAACTTCGTTAGTTAGAAATTTTTCATAGAGCTAAAAAGAAATTATTCTTAAGTGACAAATGTTTCCCTTTAAAATTTGTTTTGCCTTTGATGTGCTGCCTCCACCTGGTTAGCATAAATATGTGCAGTGAAGAATGGGTTAAATGCTTCTCATTTTTCTCTGATTTGTATTTCTCAGCTTCCTTTCTATATATAAATACTAAGGTCTATGCAGAGAGTAATCCATCTGAGTGACCCTGAAAGCAGATTCATACTAAAAAACTGCCATAGCTAGTTGTCCATAAGATAAGACACAAGTCATTAAGACATCCTTATGGAGAACAAATCCTCTCTTGTATGAGGTGCTGCTGCATCTCATTTTTCTCTTTATACTATTTTAATCTTGTTGGATTGGGGGTAGGGTGGGGAACAGAAATGAGCCCAGTGCATTCTAATTTTGTGTGGGTGTCTCCCTGGCTTGGTTACCAAAGAAACCATTATGTTCCATACTATTCAAATAATGGCTCTACTAGTGCTCTAAATACTTTCTTCTTTTCTAACCTGACTGCACTGCAGATTTATAGCCACCATCTGTTGTCCAGCAAAAACAAAGGGTGTCTGGAAATACCATGGCCCTTCCAATACTGTTTTAAGCCTCATTCTCAAGATTTCAACTTTAAGAAACCTGTTCTGAGGACAATATTTCCAAATCAGGACCAGGACAGTGCCTCCATGCACCACTGCACCACCAAACTGCATAAGTAAAAGGTATCTGCAGACATCCAGTGAAGCTGTCAAGTTTCCTGTCACCCATGCTGTGAGGCTCCTTTCGCTGCAGTTTTGGGGACCTTGCTGCCCCAGCCCTGAAGCATGCTGGGGGATCTGGCTGGGATGAGTGCTTGCCTGTTACCTTGAACCTTGATGTCAGTCATGTCACCCTCCTGTGGATGCTCACCAGTGATCTGCAAAGCAACATATCTAGCAGCCGGAACCACCTGTTTCCATGGCTGCCAGGTTGGACTGTGCCCTCCAGAACCACCCATTCCAAAGAAGAACCCATGAGACCAAGATTCTAAAACCTCTAAAGGATATTTTCTGGAAAAGGACTCAATTTTCTCATGTTATTGATGTTCCTCTCCAATCTTTAAGTGTATAGGGGCACAATGTACTTGGCAAACTCCTTATGAATCCCAGGCAGTCAGGAACTAAGAAATGAGGTTCTTGTAAATCTCCAGGTCTCTACAACAAAAGTTTCAGAGATAATCTACCAAGCAGTGTGGTCACTCTTACTGAGGTTTTATGTAGGAAGTTGAAGTGCTTCCCAATTTTTCTTTTCAGGGCATTTATAAATCTGGTGAAATTTTGCAATCTGTTCAGAAAGAGTGCTACTGATTGCAACTTAAAAACAAGGTACTATTCAAAGGTCAATAGCTCTTTCCATTAAAAGGAAGATACATACACACCTTTTTTAAGGCAGTACTTTAAAACAGGAATCTTCAAACATTTTAGATCAAGCATCCTATCCATATAAAACATATTTGCACACCCACAAATATATGTATCTTGGTTTATAAAGTATATACAAAAGATATTACATTGATATATTATCATATTATTAAACATGCTCAAATATGAAATAATAAAAGCCTTAATTTTTCTGGCCAATAAGTCTACTAAGCAAGGAAGAAATATAGATAAGACAGAAAGAGGCTTGAGCCACATGTGCATATACATGTGTCAACTCACTGATCCACATTTCATCTCTGGTTTCCAAAGGTAGCAGCAGGCATACTTTCGCTTGTTCATCCTCTCCACAGGCACTCAAGATGTTGACTAACATTGAAAATATCATATTCTAGGAATGCAAAGATAACAGCCTCAAGATTTCAAGAGTTTACATGGTTGGAAGAAGTGTCTGTGCAAATTACATTATAAAATTCTGAATGGTAAATTTAATATAACCAGAAAAATGACTTGTCAGTCACATTTTCCTGCATACTTTGGATAAGACTGTCTAACATCAAAGCATGGTAAACAACATCTGAGAGAGTTAAAAGAAGCCAGTATTTATGGCCACATGATGGATAATGTAGTGTCATGAATAATGAAGTAGTCAGCATTAAATAATGCCTTCTAGGGAACTGTAGGATAAGAATATCTATGCAATTTCAATATGAACAGGTCTCAAAGAGTAATGGCACTGTGAGAACTACCACCATGAACAGTGGGGGCAATGTGATACTACCTAGGAGTGGCACATTTGATAATAAAGAACACTAATAGATAGTGCCTACATCTGAACAAGAAGAGACAACCACTGGACATGACAAAGAAACTTCATACATATTGATTTGACAATAAACAAATATGCAAATATGATGTTTCTGCCCATTAGATTAAATCTTCATCAATAAAATGTTCTACCTCTGAAAGATCCATGAATTATCATGATATATTTTAATTGACTAGCTTACACAGATAGAGGTCCCAAACAAAATATTTGCTAAGGATCCTGCACTCCATAGGGCAGCCCTAGTGTCCCAGAGTCCCCAGGTTCTCCTGTGCTGCTCCAATAGGCAATTTTACAATAATGCATGGCTCAGGATATTGTTATGGGCAAGGTCATCCCTTTTTAATGGCTGACAATTACCGAATGCCAAATCTGTGCCTTCCAGTGCGCTTAGGGCTATACAGACATGATCTCCTTTTATACTTGTATTAAAACATGAGAAATAAAAAATCACTTTGTTTTAAGCAACAAAACCCTAGAATAGTTTCTTTTAAAGCAATATATAATTAAAGAGGATAATCTGAGGTTTTGGTGAGGATTTTTATTTGTTTGTTTTGGTTTGGTTTGGCTTTGCATTATTCATTTCCCCCTGCTGTGGAGCAGCCATATCTCAGAAATTTCTGTCCCCTTTACAACAACAAAAATTGCATCCTAGGAAGTAAGAACCACAGGACAGGAGCAAAAAGCCTTGTTATCCCAGATGAGAACCAGGGTTTTGCCCACCAACCAGCTTGTCTCACTAACAAAGGCATTTCTGAAGTTACTGGACTGCCCAGGGCTCTGTAATCCCTATAGACCCTTCTCAGATAGGGAAAAATTCCTATCATTTCCTAGTGTTGGAGATGTAGTGCCCTATCTGGGATCATTTTTCTTTTCTCTGTAATACCCTTTGTAGTACAAGCAAAACTTCATTCTTGTTTAATTCATATGCACAGAGTCTAGAGAGTAAGTCTGAGCAATGAAATGACATGCAGGTCAGTTAAGGTAGGGGGCTGAAGACAGTTGGCAAAGAATGCCAAGATCCTTATAAATTTCTTCATTAATTTCAGACCAAGATACCATCAGCACTTGCTGCCAGATCCCCTCAGTTGTAGAACACAGTACAGAACCTTTCTCCCCTTCATAATTTCCTTTCTACCAAGACAATCTAGGAAAGTTGTCATTAGTACCCATGCAGAAAGACAGGAGCCATTGACCAACAAGTTCACATCACACAAAATGCTCCATCTTGAAAAGAGACAGGAATATCTGGAACCTTGCCATAATTTTATTCTTCTTTATGGATGAGTAATATTTCATTGTGTGTATATACCACAGTTTCTTTATCCATTCATCAATTGAAGGGCATCTAGGTTGGTTCCACAATCTGGCTATTGTGAACTGAGCAGCTATGAACATTGATGCGGGTGTATCTCTGTAGTATGCTGATTTTAAGTCCTTTGGGTATAGGCTGAGGAGTGGGATAGCTGGGTCAAATGGTGTTTCATTCCAAGGTTTCTAAGGAATCTCCACACCACTTTCCAGAGTGACTGCACTAATTCGCAACTCCATCAGCAATATATGCATGTACCTTTTTCCCCACATCCTCTCCAACACCTATTGCTATTTGTATTCTTGATAATCGCCATTCTAATTGAGGTGAGATGGAATCTTAGGGTAGTTTTCATTTGCATTTCTCTAATTATAAGAGATGTTGAACATTTTTTCATATATCTGTTGATTGCTTGTAGATATTCTATGAAGTGTCTGCTCATTTCCTTAGCCCATTTATTGATAGGGTTCTTTGTATTCTTAGTGTAAAAATTTTTGAGTTCTTTATAGATTCTCTATCTGAAGTGTGTTTGGCAAAGATTTTCTCCTATTCCATAGGCTCTCTCTTCACATTGTTGATTATTTCCTATGCTAAGAAAAACCTTTTTAGTTTGGATCTATCCAATTATTGATTCCTGCTTTTATTTTTTGTGCTTTGGGAATCATGTTAAGGAAGTCTGATCCTAAGCCGACATGATGAAGATTTGGACCTACTTTTTCTTCTATTAGGTGCAGGGTCTCTGGTATAATTCCAAAATCCTTGATCCATTTTGAGTTCATTTTCTGCAGGGTGAGAGATAGGGGTTTAGTTTCATTTTGCTGCATATGGATTTCCAGTTTTCCCAACATCATTTGTTGAAGAGGCTATCTTTTCTCCATTGTATGTTTTTGGCTCCTTTGTCTAGTATGAGAATACTGTATTTATGTGGGTTTGTCTCTATGTCCTCTATTCTGTACCATTGATCTACCTGTCTATTTTGGTACCAATACCATGCCGTTTTTGTAACTATCACTCTGTAGTATAGTTGAAGTTCTGGTATTGTGATACCCTCTGCTTCCCTCTTCCTGCTAAGGATTGCTTTAGTTATTCTGGGATTCTTATTCTTCCAAATGAATTTCATGATTGCTTGCTCTATTTCTATGAGGTAAATCATTGGGATTTTAATTGGAATTGCATTGAATCTGTATAGCACTTTTGGTAGTATGGCCATTTTGACAATATTAATTCTGCCTATCCAAGAACATGGGAGATCTTTCCATCTTCTAATTTTCTTTAATTTCTTTCTTTAGTGTTCTGTAGTTCTCATTGTAGAGGTCTTTCACCTCTTTCTATAGATTGATTCCCATGTATTTTTTTGAGGCTATTGTGATTTGGTTTCCTAATGGTTTTCCTAATTTCCAAATCAGAGGATTCATCACTTATGAATAAAAATGCATTAGATTTATGAGCATTGATTGTATATCCTGCTACTTTACTGAATTCATTTATGAGTTATAGAAGTTTTTCATTGGAATTTTTTGGCTTCTCTAAATATAGAATCATGTCACTGGCAAATAGGGATAGTTTCAGTTCTTCTTTTCCTATTCATATCCTTTTAATTTCTTTGGTCTGTCTAATTGCTCTGGTTAGAGTTTCAAGGATGATGTTGAATAGAAGTGGTAAAAGAAGGCATCCCTGCCTTGTTCCATTTTGGGGTGGGGTTTCTTTCAGTTTTTCTCCATTTAGAATGATGTTGGTCATGGGCTTAGCACAGACAGCCTTACAATGTTAAAGAATGTTCCTACTATCCCTATTTTTTCTAGTGTTTTGAGCATAAAGGGGTGTTGTATTTTATCAAATGCTTTTTCTGCATCTATTGAAATAATCATGTGATTCTTAACTTTAAGTCTGTTGATGTGGTGAACTACATTTATTGATTTCCAGATGTTGAACCAACCTTGTATTCCTGGGATAAAACCCACTTGATCATGGTGCACTATTTTTTTAATAAGTTTTTGTATGTGATTTGCTAAAATTTTGTTAAGAATTTTTGCATCTATGTTCATTAGGGATATTGATCTGAAATTTTCTTTCCTCGATGTATCTTTGTCTGGTTTGGGTACCAGGGTGATATTAGCTTCATAGCATAAGTTTGGAAGGGTCCCCTCCTCTTCTATTTCATGGAATACTTTGAGGAATATGGAACAAGCTCTTCTTTGAAGGTCTTGTAGAACTCAGCTGAGAATCCATCTGGTCCCAAACTTTTCTTTGTTGGTAGGCTTTTGATGACTTCTTCTATTTCATTGCTTGAAATTTATCTATTTAAATTGTGTATGTCCTTCTGATTCAGTTTAGGTGGATCATATGTCTCTAGAAACCTGTTGATATCTTTGAGATTTTTTATTTTGTTGGAGTACAGATTTTCAAAATAGCTTCTAATTATGTTTTGTATTTCAATAGTGTCTGGCATGACGTTTCCTTTTTCATCCCAAATTTTAGTAATTTGAGTTTTCTCTCTCCTTCCCTTCGTTAGTGTAGCTAAGGGTTTATCAACTTTTGTTATTTTTTCTAAGAACCAGTATTTTATTTTCTCAATTTATTTTGTTTCTTGTTTCAGTTTCATTGATTTCAGCTCTGATTTGAACTATTTCCTGTCTTCTACTACTTTTGGTGTTGATCTGTTCTTTTTCTAGGGCTTTGAGCTGTAATGTTAGGTCATTTATTTGTTGACTTTTTCTTCTTTTATTGAATGTGATGAATTTTCCTCTTAGTACTACTTTTATAGTGTCCCAGAGATTTTGATATGTTGTATCTTTGTCTCGTTTACCTCAAAGAATTTTTTTATTTCCCCCCGATGTCTTCTGTTATCCATGCATCATGCAATAGCATATTATTTAACATCCAGGTATTGGAGTAGTTTCTGTTTTTTATTTTGTCATTTATTTCTAATTTCATTCCATTATGATCTGATATAATACAAGGTAGTATCTCTATCTTTTGTATTTGCTAAGAGTTGCTTTGTGGCATAATATATGGTCTATTTTAGAGAAGGATCCATGTGCTGCTGAGAAGAAAGTGTATTTGCTCATCGATGGATGGAATATTCTATATACGTCTGTTAAGTCTAAATTATCAATTGCATTATTGAGTTCTACGGTTTCTTTCTTCAATTTTTGTTTGGAAGATCTGTCCAGTAGTGAGAGAGGTGTGTTAAAGTCACCTAGTATTATTGTGTTGTGGTCTATTTGATTCCTGGAATTGAGAAGGATTTATTTGACATACATGGATGAGCCATTGTTTTGGGCATAAATATTTATGATTGTTATATCTTGCTGATTTATGCTTCCCTTAAGCAGTATGAAATGCCCTTCTTTATCCCTTCTGACTAGTTTTGCCTTGAAGTCTTCTTTATCTGATATGAGGATGGATATCCCTGCTTTTTTATTGAATCAGTGTGCATGATATTTTTTTTCCCATTTTTTCACCTTTAATCTGTGGGTATCTTTTTCTATAAGATGTGTCTCTTGAAGGCAGGAAGTTGTTGAGTCTTTCTTTTTAACCCAATCTGCCAGTCTATGTCTTTTGATTGATAAGTTCAGACCATTAACATTCTGGGTTATTACTGAGATGATTTGTATTCCCAGTCATTTTGGCTTGTTTTTGGTTTTTAACTTGACTTGATTTTTCTTTTATTTGGCTATTCCTTTAGGGTAGTTCTTCCCTTTGCTGACTTACAGCATTGTTTTTCATTTCTTCCTCATGGAATATTTTGCTGAGAATGTTCTGTAGTGCTGGCTTTCTATTTGTAAATTCTTTTAGCTCTTGTTTATCATGGAAGGATTTTATTTTGCCCTCAAATCTGAAGTTACGTTTTGCTGGGTATAAGATTCTTGGTTGGCATCCATTTTCTCTCAGAATTTGAAATATGGTGTTCTAGGCCCTTCTAGCTTTTAGAGTCTGGGTTGAGAAGTCTGCTGCTATCCGTATCTGTTTCCCCATGAATGTAATCTGATTTTTTTCTCTTGCAGCCTTTAAAATTCTGTCTTTATTTTGAATGTTAGGCATTTTCATTATAATGTGCCTTGGTGTGGATCTGTTGTGATTTTGTGCATTTGGTGTCCTGTAAGCCTCTTGTATTTGATTTTCCATTTCATTCTTCAGATTTGGAAATTTTCTGATATTATTTCATTGATTGATTGTTCATTCCTTTGGTTTGTATCTCTGTGTCTTCTTCAATCCCAATAATTCTTAAATTTCATCTTTTCATGATATCCCATAATTCTTGGAGGTTCCATTCATGATTTCTCACCATCTTCTCTGTTGGGTCAACTTTGTTTTCAATATTAAATATTTTGTCTTCAATGTCTGAGGTTCTGTCTTACAGGTGTTCTATCCTATTGGTTATGCTTTCTATGGAGTTTTTAATTTGGTTTATTGTTTCCTTCATTTCAAGGATTTCTGTTTGTTTGTTTGTTTTTCAGTATCTCTAACTCTTTATTGAAACAATCTTTTGCTTTCTGCATTTGCTCTTTTAACTGTTGAGTGGTGTGATCATTCAAAGCCTGCATTTGCTCTCTTATCTCATCATTTGCTTCTCTGATCATTTTAATTGTGTACATTCTGAACTCCCTTTCAAACGTTTCTTCTGCCATGCTCTCATTGGATTTTATTGAGGTAGCATCTAGGTTTATTTGGGAACTTTCTTCCCTTGCTTTCTCATATTGTTCATGTATCTTCCCTCTAACAGTGCAAACCTGAGGTTTTGCCATTTCCCCCCTGTAGACTTATAGTGTCCCTACAGGTTTCCAATAACTCACCTTGAAGTAAGAGATCAATATTAACAGCACAGCATACACACAATATGCATCTTTAACTCAAATAATCCCTTTTAGGATATTAACCATATTGTCTTAATAAACAGAGATTATGAGTTCAATTATCATCTACAGTTTAGCCAATAAATTTGCAATAAGGACCAAAATTTATAATGGTGGACAAAGAGGATGCAGAGGGGTGTAATATATAACATTAATGAGATAAGAAGTGCATCTATAGAAGTACTATGTCATAGGAATAGTGAAAGCAGAATTTAAAAAAACAGGTTGTTAGTGTGTCAGAAGAAAGAAAGAGTCTCCAAGGAGACAGATAAGAGGAAAATAGAGAGGATGAGAAAAATATTAATAAAAGAAAAATGAGGAATAATAGTAGGTATAATAGGAATAATCATAGTATTACTACTAATAAAAAAACCACAATAATACTCTACAGTACTGTTCAAACCTCCTAGTCTTCAGTAGTCTGATGCCTGGGAGGAACTTGATAAGACTGTGGCCCAAGAAGGGTGCTGCTCCTCTAGGGATGGTGGTCTCCAGGTGGGATATAATCCCTGCTAGTGGGCAGAGGCACCTCCATGTGTTGACAGATGGTCAACCACAGCAGGGGCGCTAGACCACAGGCTGGGGTCAGGATGGGTTGGGCCTGGTTCTCTGGGCCAGGACTCCCAGGCATTGAAGTCTTGTCCAGTAGTGCTGGGCTAGGCCTGTGTCTCAGGGCCAGGTCTTCCAGAAGTGGAAGTCTTGTGCAGCCTGATCTCTATTTCTAAAGTGTATTTTAATTCAGTAAGGCACAAGCCAAAGTGAATAGAAGCCAATTTATAACAGTGTGTGTGTGTGTGTGTGTATGAGAGAGAGAGAGAAAGAGAGAGAGAAAGAGTGCTGAAGTGTAAGGTTTGTCTTGATCAGTATTACTGCTCATTAGTCTGCCAACTAAATAGTTTGGTGGAATCAGAAGATCAGAAGATACAGTAATGAACAAAATAAAAATCCTCACAGAGCTTACTTTTGAATTGTGGACAGACAGGCAATAAATAGTATATATAAATTTTGTGGTGTGTTAGATAATGATAAGTGACATGGAGAAATCTGAACCAGGAAGAGAGGAAAGGATGTATAAGGTGGATGGTGCTAGTGCTGTGGTACATTTTTAAATAGGGAAATCAACAAAGGCCCAAGTGGGGATGGAGTATGCAGCATTTACCAAACTTATTTGACCAAGGAAACCATTTATCATAGAGCACAGAAGTTGGGAAATGTTGTTTTAAAAAGTTGCTTCTGATGGGGAAAGGAACATCAATTAGCAATTGTATTTGGATGCTAGGAATGAAAATATAATTGTTTCAAGCAAGAAAAAGGTTTCTTTTTCATTTGTATAAAAGAAGTGTCATTAAAGACTTGAGCTACTTTTTACCTTTCTGCTACATCCCCCTGAAACAATCCATGGCCTCTGTTCTCAATCCTGATGCAGAACAAAATAATTGCACTATCTCCAGCCATCTCACTTGTGTTCTACAGGAACTCTACCTCTTACAGAGTCTCTCACAGGTCCATGAGACCAACATGAGATGGACAATACCCATCTGAGTATAATTTGACTCTTCAACTCTCCTCCCCTGTGCTCCTGAGCTTCAGCCACACAACAAGGTCATTCCCACCTTAGGGCTTTTATCTGGAATACTCTTCCCCACATGGTTGGATTCATCTTATCAATCAGATTTCCACTAAAATATCCCACCTCCTCAGAAATACCCTTCCTGACTGCATCTAAAGAGATCCTACTGCTACTGATCACTTCCTAGGCTGGCTGCACTGACTCAGAGGCTGATTTATAAAATGTATTTTTATACATGGATTCACAGATTAATTTTGAGAATTTTCAGGGATAGGATGCCAAAGTCATAAATCTCTGCCCCATATCATGCTGTGTGATAATGTATGATCATGTGTCAAAGCCTCCTCAGCTCAACAACTCTCTGTCTTCATAGCACCAATTTAAGTTGCATAGGTATATACTGGGGACACCTCAAAGCCAAAATGTTACCACACAGCCATTCCTCTGATTTTAATGATGACTTTCTATTTTAAAAAACAATCTAGAAGATTTCAGACTTTTGATTGCAGACCATTACATTTTGGGGGTAGGGGATGATCCAGAAATTACTATGCATGCATTCATAAAATATTTTCATTTCCTCCTAGGCATATTACAGGACTAAGTTAAAAGAGGCCATGTTATTGAGTCTGGCCAAAGAAATGTTGGTGGAAGTGATCTACAACACATGATGTAGGGAGACTGGACCCCAGAATGACTCAGTGGAATAGAGTCACCTATACTCCCTACCCTTCAAGTGAGTGATAAATAAACTCTCATTGAATTAAGCTCCTGAGTTTTTTTTAAATTATTTGTTATGACACTTATCCTACCCTGATTTAACCGAGGAATAAAATATAAACCCTGTGATAATAAAATAATGTTCAATTTTCAAAGAATAGAAGTCAACTTCCTACAATCTCAGCCACTTTGGGCTGTTACAAATTATGTAGTTTTCACATCAGTAGACTAGCAAAAAACTAGTGGCTTCTTAGATGACATAAACATACTGTATTTGCTTTTCAAGTGCTGGAAATGTTTCTAACTCAAACATGAAAGAAATATTTTAACAGACCGACTTGGGGAGAGTATGCAACATGAAGATACAAATATGTTTTTCAAAAAGGGAAACAACTCATTATGCTCCCAAAGCCCTTACCAAGTTTTAATCAAAAGAAAACCAAAGTGAAGTAAAATTGTTGGACTTAATTTGAAATATAAGGGAAAATTTTGGTGAGGGTAGGATACTATCCAGTTATCATTTAATTTAATATCTATTTTCTAAAGGGATTTTTAAATTAAGGAAGCTCTATAAGTCTGTATCCTGGGAAATCGTTTTTAGATTAAAAAATACCTCCGGGATTCATAGGAACAAAGAAAATCACTCTTCTACATGACCACTTCTCAAATATTTCTTTCTCAAACTGTATATTCAGTGCTCATGTCTTCCAAAAGAATCAGTAGAAATTTATGTACAATTTGTTTTTCAGTTTTTCCTACATTGATTTCCTCTCAATATATTTCATAATAATAACAATTAATAGCAATAATAGTATTTCTTGCACACATTAGAATAAGCAAGAAGTGTTCATATCCATTACCAAGAGTTATAATGCCTGATAATACTCTAATCCAATTTCTTTCTGTATTTCCTGTGTGGTATTTGTAAAGTTGTATTTTCCCAACTTCCTAATGTTTCCTGGACTACCACAGTCTATATTCTAATTATATACAGTAGTATGAATTATAATGTATTTTATTCATAAAATATGGATGTATTTTACCAAAACAAAAGTATTAATTATCTCTAACAGAAAATTTCATTTGCAATGTTGTTTAAAACACACTTACCATGTTTGTGTAGTTTTTTTCTTTTTAATATCCTTGATTTCATTTCTCACATTGAATATGCCAATTTGCTGATCCAGTAGCATCAGTCTCTGGTTTGAAATCCATAGCCTGGAAATGTTTCAAATAAAAGAGAATCATAGAAAAATGAGAAGGTTATTTTTGAGAGATATAATTCCTTTCTGATTTGTGTTCATTCAAGTTTTCCAAATTTTTGTAATGGGCATATAATTCATTTTCTAGGTATAGAAAAGTACAAAATAAATAATTAAACAAGAATCACTTCTTTTAGTTGCCTAGCTTTTGATACATCTTTGTATCCAAGGTTTTGGATACAACTGGTTTTCTTTCATTTGGTCTTAACAGTCTCTTGTCCTCAACTTCATATTGAAAAGCAGTGATATGGCAAAATGCCCTGTGACAAGGAGAATTCTTCCTCCTTCTCCAAAGAAGACTATGTAGAAATGAACATCTTTTTGAGACACCTGTTTCCTTTCAACTGGGTTGACAGATAAAGTTTGATTGAGAGAAATACCAATCATGTCATGAAGCAGATGGATTAACTTTCTAATGTTTCTTTCCTGACAGTAAATCTCAAGTTTTACTTCTATGCTTAGCAAACTATTTTTAGAAATATTGTTTGTTCAATAGAGATGATGCATTTTACTACTTCTTAGAGGAAACTACTGATCCCTATCACCATGGCATTAGGTAGGCCTCACAAATCATCCAGGCATCTGCCCTCAGCCTCAAATAAATCACTGACAGAGCAGTAAAGAAAAGGGAAATGCCAATCAGAACTAGGGAGTCAATAGGAAAAGATTTTGTAGTATCTCTATGACATTTCCTTAAAGACACTGGTTATTCTAATTTCATCTGCAATTTACTATTGAGAACTTCTCATAAAATGTATTTTAGCATAGTGTAAATTTTACCAGCAGGTAAAAGTTTTGAACAATTCTGTATGGAAGCATGCTAAATCTAGGGTAGATTTTAAAAGTATAGGTCAAGAAATGATAAAAAAATGCATACATTTTACACAATTACTATTTTAATTTTAAAGTTCTGATCTTAAAAAATAATTAATTCTCCAAACCAAAAATTCTTCCCCACTTTGTGTACATTTGTTTTATTATCAGGGAGAACCAGATGAACTCCCTTCAACTTCCTTAGGGTCATCTCACAACTGCAAGAAGCTTCCTTGCTAACCAAAGTATGTTTCTCTTCTTTCTCTCCTACCTTATTCCTCCCCTAAGGCCAGGGTAATACTACATTTCTGGGACTTTTCTCATGACAAAAGAACAAAATAGGAAGGGATACTGGCCTCTAAGTCCAGGAACCATGATTAGGCAGTCATGCAAATTTGGACCAGGTTCTACAGTGGTTTCTGTCCCTAATTATGGAGATTTTTGGCTTCCAATACTGTTATCTTACATTGAAAAAAGTTTGACCTTAGAGAAATCTATCAGTGAAATCTGATTCTAATAATTTCATTTAAATACAGTCCTTTCCAGTTACATGATCCTCACAGAATTCCACATTTTATTTAAGTCACAAAAAGAAAGGCTGGAACAATAAAAGAAAGTCAAAATAATTAAATGTTATTCACAAAGCAGAAAAGAAATAAACTTCTGATTAATAAAGGGAAAATTCCTATCACAGTGGGATGTTAGCTGTTTTAGTCACCTATTTCACTGCTGTGACTTAAAGATCTAACCAGAAAAATTATAGAGGAAGAAAAGTTTGAGGGCTCACAGTTTCAGAGGTCTTAGTCCATAGAAGGCCAGTTCCCTTACTCAGGGCTGGATGTGAGGCAGAACATCATGGCAGAAGAGTGTGGCAGAAGGAAGCAGCTCACATCATCAGGAAACAGAGAGAGTATCCACTCTCCAGACACAAAATATATACCCCAAAGTCACACCCCAATTCCCACCTCCTGTGGCCACAACCTGCCACTTCAATTAATCCCATCAGGGATTAATTCACTCATTGGGTTAAGACTCTTGCAACCCAATCATTTCTCCTCTGAACCTTCCTGCATTGTCTCACACGTGAGATTTTTGGGGATACCTTGCTACAGTAAACTGCTACAGTAAGCAGACACCACTGCCACAGATGCCACTGCCATATCCCAGGATGAGAGGCAGCAGGCAGGGGGTCAGCAGCAGCTGCAGTCATTGGTGGTGCTGGCAGGAGATGGGGGATCAGCGGCAGCAGCAGTGGCAGTGGTGGCTGGCACCCAGAGAGAAGACCTCCAGGTGGTCTCCAGGGGATGGCAGCGGTGTTCTTGACAGCAGCAGGAGCCATGACCGCAAAGGCCCAGAAGTATTATCTCTGGGTACCACCACTATCGAGGTCTCTACTGCTGATGCCTGGAAGTCTTTCTTCCAGGCGCCGCTGCCGTGGGCACCGCTGCCATTGCCCAGAATTCTCTCAGGGTGCAGCTGTCCCTGATACTGCTGCAGAAGGTACCCAGATGTCCTTTCTCTGGGTGCTGCTGCCGTCTACACTGCTGTCACTGTCAGTGCTACTGCTGTGGCAGACACTGCCACTACTGCTTCCACCACCATCCAGAGGTTCTCTGCCAGGGAGACTTCAGGTTCAGTTGCACATGGCTGCATTCATCTTGAGATGCCAACCATGGCCTGGAGGATTGGGGTGCCAGCAGGTTTGCTGCCACCACCATCTTGGGGCACAGCTGCCCCTGTCTGGGGACACAGATCAGGACTTAAAGGTTCAGTGTCCAGGTGCCTGCAGGTTAGGCTGCACCTTAGGTCTTCCTCCTAGGAGCACTGGTTGCTGCCATCTAGTTTTTGTTTCTCAGGATTGCTCATCCCTGGTGGTCTCTCTCCAAATTTCAGTGGCATTAAGAACTTGGAACTGCAACATGCCAAACCCAGAAGATCTGAAGTTCAGATTGGTGGGATAGTAACTAGGTCTACCAGGGCCAAGCTGGGTAAGGCAAGCTTATGAGAGGTCAGAGACAGGGCTGAGAAAATTTCAAACACCAACAGAAATACTTGTTCAATTTTCCACCAAGATTTATTTTATTTTTATTTTTTTCTTCTCTAACATCTCTCTCAACATATTTGGAGCAAGGTATTTTCCATGCACCAGTTTGTTGAGGACAGTGATATATGCATAGTGTTTTGCAGTTCTGTTGTATATTCTTATATTTTTAATATTTTTCTCTTTATATGTATTCTTCCCTCACTTGTCTGTTTTCCTGGATTCCCTTTCTCCCTTTCTCCACCTAACAGGCCAATCTCTGTTGGCTCCTCTTCCACTCTTCCTGTAGATTTTTTGTTATAGTTTCTCTCTTTCTTTCTCATGAACATCATATCCATTCTCTCTTTGTCCACCATTTGAAATTGTAAACGCTTTTAGCAAATTTTCTGTTCATATTGTAGACAGTGATTGAACTCATCATTTCAGTCTATAGCAAGAAAGCAGTAGATGCTTTTGTGGGAGCTATTATTAGATTTAAGGCTATATATTGTTTAAACTGGGTGCTATTGGTATTGGTCTCCCTCTTAAAGGTGGGGTACTGGAAATCTTCAGGGACAACATAGGTCTACAAAGTAGAATCTCTATTGCCTCAGATCCATAGAACTACATGGGAAAACACACAAGCAACATGAAAAAACAAGGCAACAGTGTTCGCCAAACAAACCTAGATGCCCCAATAAGAGAGTCCACTGACAACACAGTAGAAGAAAAGTTCAAGAACGAGTTTAGAAGGCACATAGTTAAACAGGTCTGTGAAGTAAATAATAGTATAAAGAGTGAAATCAAAGAGAAAACACAGGAAGTGAAAGATCACTTCAATAGAGTTGGACATTCTAAAACAAAACAAACAGAAATTCTCCAAATGAAGGAATCAATAAAGCAAATTATAAATTCAATGGAAAGCATCACCAACAGACGAGACCAATTGGAAGACAGAACTTCAGACAATGAAGACAAAATATTAATATTGAAATTAAGTTGACCATTCAAAGAAGATGGTAAAAATCCATGAACAGAACTTCCAAGAATTATGGGAAAAAATGAAAAGACCAAATTTAAGAGTTATCAGGATAGATGAAGGAACAGAGATACAAACCAAAAGAATATACCATCTTTTCAATGACATAATATCAGAAAATTTCCCAAACCTAAAGAATGAAATGGAAAAATCAAATACAGGAGGTTTACACGACCCCAAATGTACAAAATTACAGCAGACCCACAACAAGACACATTATAATGAAAATGACTAAAATACAGAATAAGGACAAAATCTTAAAAGCCATGAGAGAAAAAAGGCAAAATATGTATAGGGAAACCAATTTGGACCGAAACTGATTTCTCAAACTAGACCCTCAAATCTAGCAGGATGTGGAACAACATATTTCAAGCTCTGAAAGAAAATGGATGCCAACCAAGAATTTTATAGCCAGCAAAATTGTTTCAGATTTGAAGATGAAATAAAAACCTTCTATGACAAACAAAAGTTAAAAGAATTCACAACTAGAAAGTCTGCACTACAGAATATTCTCAATGAAATATTCCATGAGGATAAGGGAAAAAAAAGTGAAAACCAGCAAAGGAAGGAACTACATTAAAGGAAGAGTCAATCAAAGGAGAAACTAAATCAAATTAAAAAACAGAAATAAACCAAAATTACCAGGAATACCAGGAATCATTTCTCAATAATAATCTTGAAATACTTTTTCAATTTATTTTTTAAATTTTTTTTAATTTTTACAGACTGCATTTTTCATTGTACACAAATGGGGTACATAATTTCATTTCTATGGTTGTACATGATGTAGATTCATACCATTTGTGTAATCATACATGTTCATAGGGTAATGATGTCTGTCTCATTCCACCATCTTTCCTATCCCCCTCCCTCTCATTTCCCTCTACATAATCTAAAGTTCCTCCATTCTTCTCTCACTCCCCACCCCCACCCCCATTACATATCATCATCCACAAATCAAGGAAAACATTTGACTTATCTCCAAAATTTATAAAGAACTTACAAAACTTTACACCAAAAATACAAAGAACCCAATCAATAAGTAGGCCAAGGAACTGGACAGACACTTTACAGAAGAAGACATACTGGTGATGAATAAATATATGAAAAGTGTTCATATCTAGTAATTAGAAAATGCAAGTTAAAACAACTCTAAGATTTCATCTTACTCCAATTAGAATATCTGTTATCAAGAACACAAACAATAATAGATGTTGGTGTGGATGTAGGGAAAAAGGCACACTTTTACATTGCTGGTGGAGTTGTAAATTGGTGCAGCAATTCTGGAAAGCAGTGTGGAGAATTCTCAGAAAACTTGGAATGGACCCACCTTTTGACCCAGTTATTGCACTCTTCAGTTTACACCCAAAGGAATTAAAATTAGCATACTACAGTAATGCAGCCACATCAATGTTTACAACAGCTCAATTCACAATAGCTAGATTGTGGAACCAACCTAGATGCCCTTCAACAGACGAATGGATAAAGAAACTGTGGTATATATATAAACAATGGAATATTATTCAGCCATAAAGAAGAAAAACATTATGGCATTTGCAGATAAATGGATGGAATTGGAGAATATCATGCTAAGTGAAATAAACCTTGACTGTTAATGGTCTAAACTCATCAATCAAAAAACAGACTTGCAGATTGAATTAAAAAACAAGACCCAACAATATGCTCTCTCCAAGAGACTCGTCTCATAGGCAAAGACACCTACAAACTGAAGGTGAAAAACCATCAATCACATGGATTGTGTAAACAAGCAGGGGTTTCCATCCTATCAGATAAAGTGGATTTGAAGCTAAAATAAATCAGAAGGGACAAAGAAGGTCATTTTATGCTACTGAAGGGAATTATACATCAGCAAGACATAACAATTGTAAATACTTATGCCCCAAACAATGGAGAACTTATGTACATCAAACAAACCCTTCTCAATTTCAAGAACAGACCACAAAACAATAATACTCGGTGACTTTAACACACCTCTCTCACTACTGGACAGATCTTCTAAACAAAAACTAAATAAAGAAACTATAGAACTAAATAATACAATCAATACTTTAAACATAACAGATATATATAGAATATTTCATCCATCAACAAGCAAATACACATTTTTCTCAGCAGCACATGGATTCTTCTCTAGAATAGACCATATGCTATGCCACAAAGCAACTCTTAGTAAATACACAAAAATGGAGATAATACCCTGTATTTTATCAGATCTAAATGGACCGAAATTAGAAATCAATGATAAGATAAAACTTAGAAGCTACTCTAACACATGGAAACTAAATAATATACTATTGAATGATGAATAGATACAAGAAATCAAGGATGAAATAAAAATACTTAAAGGTAAATGAGAATACCAATACAACATGTCAAAATCTCTGGGACACCATGAAGGCAGTACTGAGAGGAAAGTTTATTGCATTGAACTCATATATTAAAAGAATGAAATGTCAACAAATAAATGACCTAACATTACATCTCAAAGTCCTAGAAAAAGAAGACAAATGGACACCCAAAACAATAGAACACAGGAAATAATTAAAATCAGAGCTGAAATCAGTGAAATTGAAACAAAAGAAACAATCAGAAAAATTGACAAGAAGCTGGTTCTTTGAAAAAAATCAATAAAATTGATAAACCCCTAGCCACACTAATGAGGAGAAAAAGAGAGAAAACCCAAATTACTAAAATACATGATGAAAAAGGAAATATCACAATGGATACAACTGAAACACAGAAGATAATTAGAAACTATTTTGAAAATTTATGCTCCAATAAAATAGAAAATATTGATGACATCAACAAATTTCTAGAGACATTTAACCTACCTAAACTTAATTAGGAGGTCATACATGATTTAAACAGAACAATTTCAATTTATGAAATAGAAAATGCCATCAAAAGCCTACCAAATAAGAAAAGTACAGGACCAGATGAATTCTCAGCCAAGTTCTACAGGATCTTCAAGAAAGAATTAACACCAATACTCCTCAAATTATTCCATGAAATAGAAAATGAGGGAACCCTTCTAGACTCATCCTATGAGGCTAATATCATCCTGACACCAAAATCAGACAAAGACACATCAAGAAAAGAAAACTTCAGCTCAATATCCCTGATGCACATAGATGCAAAATTTCTCAATAAAATTCTAGCAAATCGCATACAAAAACATATTAACAAGATAGTGCACCACGATCAAGTGTGGTTCATCCCAGGGTGCAAGGTTGGTTCAACACATGGAAATCAATAAACATAATTCATCATATCAATAGGCTTCAAGAAAAGAATTATAAGATCATCTCAATGGATGCAGAAAAAGCATTTGACAAAATACAGCACCGCTTCATGTTCAAAACACTAGAAAAACTAGGGATAGTAGGAACAAACCCCAGCATTATAAAAGCCATATATGCTAAACCCAAGGCCTACATAATTCTAAATGGAGAAAAATTGAAAGCATTCCCTCTAAAAACTGGAAAAAGCAAGAATGCCCTCTTTCACCACTTTTATTCAACATTTTCCTTGAAACTCTAACCATAGCAATTAGAAGAAAGAAATTAAAGGTTTACAAATAGATAAAGAAAAACTCAAACTATCACTATTTGCTGACGACATGATTCTATAATTAGAAGATCCAAAAAACTCCACAAGAAAACTCCTAGAACTCATAAATGAATTCAGCAAAGTAGCAGGATATAAAATTAATATCTATGAATCAAACACATTCCTTTACATTACATCAGTAATGAATCCACTGAAAGAAAAATAAACAACCACATTCACAGTAGCCTCAGAAAAGTTAAAATACTTATACTTGGGAATCAACCTAACAAAAGAGGTGAAAGACCTCTACAATGAAAACTACAGACACTAAGGAAAGAAATTGAAGAAGACCTTAGAAGATGAAGACATCTCCCATGCTCTTAAGTAGGCAGAATTAATATTGTCAAAATGGCCATCTACATTTGCAGGCAAATGGATGAAACTGGAGAATATCATGCTAAGTGAGATAAGCCAATCTCACAAAACCAAAGGATGAATGATATCACTAATAAGTGGATGATGACACATAATGGGGGTGGGAGGGGTTAGCGTTAGGGTTAGAGTTAGGGTTAGGGAGCGGGGCAAGAATGGAGGAAGGAAGGACTGTATAGAGGGAAAAGAGGGGTGGGAGGGGTGGGGGGAAGGGGAAAAATAACAGAATGAATCAAACAACATTACATTATGTAAATTTATGATTACACAAATGGTATGCCTTTACGCCATGTACAAACAGAGAAACAACATGTATCCCATTTGTTTACAATAAAAAAAATGGCCATCTACCAAAATTGTTAAAAAACATAATGCCAATGACATTCATCATAGAACTAGAAAAAGCAATCATGAAATTCATTTGGAAAAATAAGAGACCCAGAATAGCCAAAGAAACCCTTAGCAAGAAAACCCTTAGCAGCAGAGTGGTTGCACCAATTTGCAATCCCACCAGCAATGTATGAGTGTACCTTCCCCCCCCAATCCTCGCCAATACCTATTGTTATGGTTTGAATATGAGGTGCCCCTGAAAAGTTCACATTAGACAATGCTTCCTGGTTCAGAGGAGAAACGATTGGATTATAAGAGTCTTGCCCCAACAGGTGATTTAATCCCCTGAGAGGGATTAACTGAGTGGTAACTGAAGTGGTAGGGTGAGGTTGGAGGAAATTGGAATTGGGGCCTGGCTTTGGGGTATATATTTTGGAGAGTGAAGACTCTGTCTCTCTGCTTCCTGACCAACATGTAAGCTACTTCCTTCCACCATACTCATCTGCCATGATGTTCAACATCACCTTCAACCCTGAGGAATGGAGCCAGTCTTCTATGGACTAAGACCTCTGAAACCATGAGCCCTCAAATAAACTTTTTCTCCTCTACAATTGTTCTGGTTATGCCTTTTAGTCACAGCAGCAAAAAAAGCTGACTAAAACACCTATTGTTGCTTGTATTCTTGATAATAGCCATTCTAATTAGAGTGAGACGAAATCTTCAGGAAGTTTTGATTTGCATTTCTGTAATTTCTAGAAATGTTGAAAATGTTTTCATATATATGTTGATCAATTGTATATCTTCTTCTATGCTGTGTCTGCTCAGTTTATTAGCCCATGTATTTATTGGGTTATTTTTATCTTTGGTGTTAAGTTTTTTTGAGCTCTTTATAAATTCTGGAGATTAGTGCTTTATCTGAAGTGTATGTGGTAAAGATTTTCTCCCATTCTGTAGGTTCTCTCTTCACATTCTTGACTGTTTCCTTTGCCATGAAGAAGCTTTTTAGATTGATAATATCCTATTTATTGACTCTTGTTTTTATTTCTTATACTTTGGAAGTCTTGCTAAGGAAGTGTGGTCCTAGGCCAACATGATTAAGATTTGGGCCTACTTTTTCTTCTGTTAGCTGCAGGGTCTCTGGTATAATTCCTGGGTCCTTGATCAATCTTGATTTGAGTTTTTTGCAGGGTAAGAGGGGTTTAATTTCATTTTGCTACATATGGATTTCTAGTTTTCCCAACATCATTTGTTGAAGAGGCTATCTTTTCTCCATTGTATGTTTTTGGCACCTTTGTCTAGTATGAGATAACTGTATCTATGTGGGTTTGTCTCTGTGTCTTCTATTCTGTACCATTGGTCTACCTGCCTATTTTGGTGCCAGTACCATGCCGTTTTTGTAACTATCACTCTGTAGTATAGTTGTAGGTCTGGTATTGTGATACCTCCTGCTTCACTCTTCCTGCTAAGGATTGCTTTAGCTATTCTGGGTCTCTTATTCCTCCAAATGAATTTCATGATTGCTTTCTCCATTTCTATGAGGTGCAGCCACTCTGGAAAGCAGTATGGAGATTCCTTAGAAAACTTGGAATGGACCCACCATTTGACCCAGTTATCCTACTCCTCCGTTTATACCCAAAGGACTTAAAATCATCATACTACAGTAACACAGCTACATCAATGTTTACAGAAGCTCAACTCACAATAGCTAAACTATGGAACCAACCTAGGTGCCATTCAACAGATGAATGAATAAAGAAAATGTGGTATGTATATATAAAATGGAATATTACTCAAATTTAAAGAAGAATGTAATTATGGCATTTGCCATTAAATGGATGAAGTTGGAGAATATCATGCCAAGTGAAATAAGCCAAACCCAAAAAAAATAAAGGCTGAATGTTTTCTCTGATATGCAACGCTAATTCACAATAAGGTGGAGGGATAGGGAAGAAGAGTTACTTGAGATCAGGTAGAGGGGAGTGAAGGTAAGTGAAGGAGTATGGGGGTAGGAAGGACAGTAGAGTAAAACAGACATTACTACCTCATGTACATATATGACTGCATCACCAATGTGATCCTACAATATGTACAATCCAGAAAATGAGAAATTACATTTCATTTATGATTCATCAAAATGTACAAATGCATTCTACTGTTATGTACAACTAATTAGAACAAACAAAAAAATAATATAATAAAGAATTTTCAGGTCTGGGATTGTGGCTCAGTGGTAGAGCACTTGCCTAGCACATGTGAGGCACTGGGCTTGATCCTCAGCACCACATAAAAATAAATAAATAAAATAAAGGTATTGTGTCCATCTACAACTAAAACTTTTTAAAAAAAGAATTTCAATCCAGAAATTTTTTAAAAACTGCTATAATAAATAGGGTCCCAAATATTAATGACTCAAAGAGTAAAATTTTATTACTTGCTCACATAATAGTCCAAAGTGCACTTCCTAGTCAGTGGGTAACTCTTCCTCCAAGTGGCAATTGAGGGATTCAGAATTCATCCCTCTGTGTCTCTGGCATCCTCAGAATCTTCTAGTTGTCTGCATTGAGTTGACAAAGAGAATGATGGAACAGCCTTCAGGAAGAAGTGACACGTAGCTTCCACTCACATTGCATTGGTGATAACTAGTTACACAACCACACTTAACTGCAAGAGAAGCTGACAGCTGTGTGCCCTAGAAGAGAAGGAAAAAATTTGGTAAGCAGTCAGAAACCTCTGCTATGTAAGTGGTCTACATCTACCTGTTTTATTCATTTTCAAATCCATAACATTTTTGCTAAATACTTAGAGATACACGTTTAGTGTGACAAAACACTGGATGGATGCTGCAAGTCAGGAAGCAAATAATGTGGAATTTTATTATATTATTTTTATTTTATATATTAGTTATCATTGTGTATCATTTTATATATTTAATTTTAATATTTTATTAATATTAAAGTAGTCTAAAACAGAGTGTTTCCTTTTTATTATTTTTTAGTTGTTGATGGGTCTTTATTTTATTCATTTATTTACATGTGGTGCTGAGAATTGAACCCAGTGCCTCACACATGTGAGGCAAGTGCTCTACCACTGATCCACAACCCCAGTCCAAGTGCCTTTCCTATTTTAAAATTTCAATATCAAACTTGATTCAACATTTTCCTCTGAACCAGGCTGACTCAGTGGCTAGAGGCCCAGAATGGGAGTCAGATCAAGATGAAAGAGGTATGGTCTCACACACTTCCCTCTTCTCCACTCAAACTCCTGAGTGGAGGGATAAGACAAAGATTTTTCATACCTTCCCTCTTCTTTGTTAGTTATGATTACATTTCCCTTAAGTGGTAGCGGTGATCCTAGTGAGGTCACTGTTTTTTTTTCTTGTTATCACCATTGTTCTGTCTAACTCTGAATGGTCTGGGTTCCCTGTATGACACAGATATTAAAATGCTGGCTATCTCTGGAGAGAGAACACACTGCTTCTTCTTCAGATGACTACAAGGGAGGCTTTCCCTGAATAGCACCCTACAAAGGGAGATCGAGCTGAAATTCACCTCTTTCTCATGCCTCTCAGCACCACCTACCCTTTGTAGAATTGCTGATAAGCCTCCCTTGCCAAGCGGTCAGCACTCTTGGGAGAGTAAACAAGAGCATTTCAGTTCTAGACACCTTCTGTGCATCCACTCAGACACAGGAGACTATTGCATCTTTGCCATGCCAAAGGGTGGGAAGGCATCACACATACTGCCCCTTAGATTATCATACAGAAGGTAATCTTACTCCATGATTGTGGGCAAGGCGGGTTGTGTCAGTTCTGCTACCTTTGCTCTTGCAGGAAGGAGGAGAAATGTTGAATGCTTCCACTCAGGGGGAAAAGGAAGGAATGGGTATCACCTCACCAAACTCTGACTCCTACAAAGATGACTTTTTAATTCGATATTCATGGTTAACTTGATGAAGGGGAAAGCAGACAAACAAGGGAAGGGTGTTTGTAACTGATCTACTAAAATGGTGCCTCTGCAGGCAAACCTTTGAGACTGTTCTAGAGACTAACAATACTCTGGACATAGAAAAGAGAACCTCAGAGTAGAGGAGAGGGATTGAGGGGGATGGGAAAATGGAGGAATGGCAGAATGAAACTAACCAAACTATTCTATGTACATAGATTAATATATCACAGTGAATTTTGCCTTTATGTACATGTATAATGTACTAATTTTCTTAAAAAAAACTATAAATAATTAGAAGAAAGACCAGAGCAAATTCAGGAAGCAAAAGATCATTTCAATAAAGAGTTAGAGATATTGAAAAAAAACCAAACAGAAATCCTTGAAATGAAGGAAACAATAAACCAAATTAAGAACTCCATAGAAAGCATAACCAATAGGATAGAACACCTGGAAGACAGAACTTCAGACATTGAAGACAAAATATTTAACCTCGAAAACAAAGTTGAACGAACAGAGAAGATGGTAAGAAATCATGAACAGAATCTCCAAGAACTATGGGATATCATGAAAAGGTCAAATTTGAGAATTATTGGGATTGAGGAAGGCTTAGAGAAACAAACCAAAGGAATGAACAATCTATTTGAAGAAATAATATCAGAAAATTTCCCAAATCTGAACAATGAAATGGAAAATCAAGTCCAAGAGGCTTATAGGACTCCAAATACACAAAATTACAACAGACCCACACCAAGGCACATTATAATGAAAATACCTAACATACAAAATAAAGACAGAATTTTAAAGGCTGTGAGAGAAAAGAACCAAATTACATTCAGGGGGAAGCCAATACAGATATCAGCAGATTTTTCAATCCAGACCCTAAAGGCTAGAAGGGCCTGGAACAACATTTTTCAAGCTCTGAAAGAAAATGGATGCCAACCAAGAATCTTATACCCAGCAAAACTTACCTTCAAATTTGACGATGAAATAAAATCATTCCATAATAAACAAAAGCTAAAAGAATTTACAAAAAGAAAGCCAGCATTACAGAACATTCTCGGCAAAATATTTCATGAGGAAGAGATAAAAAACAAAGAAGCAAATCAGCAAAGGGAGGAATTATCCTAAAGGAACTGTCAAATAAAGGAGGAACCAAGATGTGTCAAAAATTTTAAATATGAACCAAATGACCGGGAATACAAATCATATCTCAATAATAACCCTGAATGTTAATGGCCTGAATTCATCAATCAAAAGACATAGACTGGCAGATTGGATTAAAAAGAAAGATCCAACAATATGTTGCCTGCAAGAGACTCACCTCATAGAAAGAGATACCCATAGACTAAAGGTGAAAGGATGGGGAAAAACATACCATGCACATGGACTCAGCAAAAAAGCTGGAGTATCCATCGTCATTTCAGATAATGTGGACTTCAAGCCAATGTTAGTCAGAAGGGATAAAGAAGGACATTTCATACTGCTTAAGGGAAGCATAAATCAGCAAGATATAACAATCATAAACATCTATGCCCCAAACACTGGCTCATCCATGTATGTTAAACAAATCCTTCTCAATTTTAGAAACCAAATAGACCATAACACAATAATACTAGGTGATTTTAACACGCCTCTTTCACCACTGGACAGATCTTCCAAACAAAAATTGAACAAAGAAACCATAGATCTCAATAACACAATCAATAATTTAGACTTAACAGACATTTATAGAATATACCATCCAATGAAGAGCGAATACACTTTCTTCTCAGCAGCACATGGATCCTTCTCTAAAATAGACCATATATTATGCCACAAAGCTAATGTCAGCAAATACAAGAAGATAGAGACACTACCTTGTATTCTATCAGATCATAATGGATTGAAGTTACAAATTAATGAAAGAGTAAAAAACAGAAACTACTCCAACACCTGGAGATTAAACAATATGCTACTATATGATGAATGGATAACAGAAGATATTAGGAAGGAAATTAAAAAATTTTTCGAGGTAAACGAGAACAAAGAAACATCATATCAAAATCTCTGGGACACTATGAAAGCAGTACTTAGAGGAAGATTTATTTCATGGAGCGCATTTAATAAAAGAAGTAAAACTTAAAAATAAATGACCTAACACTACAGCTCAAAGCCCTAGAAAAAGAAGAACAGACCAACACCAAAAGTAGTAGAAGACAGGAAATAGTTAAACTCAGAGCTGAAATCAACGAAATTGAAACGAAAGAAACAATACAAAAAATTGACAAAATAAATAGTTGGTTCTTCGAAAAAATAAACAAAATTGATAAACCTTTAGCCACACTAACAAAGAGAAGACGAGAGAAAACCCAAATCACTAAAACTCGGAATGAACAAGGAAATAACACAACAGACACGACTGAAATACAAAACATAATTAGAAGCTATTTTGAAAATCTATACTCCAACAAAATAGAAAATTTCGAAGACATCAACAGGTTTCTAGAGACATATGAACTGCCTAAACTGAACGAGGAGGACATACACAATTTAAATAGACCAATTTCAAGTAATGAAATAGAAGAAGTCATCAAAAGCCTTCCAACAAAGAAAAGTCCAGGACCAGATGGGTTCTCAGCCGACTTCTACAAAACTTTTAAAGAAGAGCTCATTCCAATACTTCTCAAAGTATTCCATGAAATAGAAGAGGAGGGAACTCTCCCAAACTCATTCTATGAAGCCAATATTACCCTGATTCCTAAACCAGACAGAGACACATCAAGGAAAGAAAATTTTAGACCAATATCCTTAATGAACATCGACGCAAAAATTCTCAACAAAATTTTAGCAAATCGCATACAAAAAAATATTAAAACGATAGTGCACCATGATCAAGTGGGTTTCATCCCAGGGATGCAAGGTTGGTTCAACATCAGGAAATCAATAAATGTCATTCACCATATCAATAGACTTAAAGTCAAGAATCACATGATTATTTCGATAGATGCAGAAAAAGCATTTGATAAAATACAGCACCCCTTCATGCTCAAAACACTAGAAAAAATAGGGATAGTGGGAACATTCCTTAACATTGTAAAGGCCATCTATGCTAAACCCATGGCTAATATCATTCTAAATGGTGAAAAACTGAAAGCATTCCCTCTAAAAACTGGAACAAGGCAGGGATGCCCTCTTTCACCACTTCTATTCAATATCGTCCTTGAAACTCTAGCCAGAGCAATTAGACAGACCAAAGAAATTAAAGGGATACGAATAGGAAAAGAAGAACTCAAACTATTCCTATTTGCTGATGATATGATTGTATACTTAGAGGAAGCAGGAAATTCCACCAGAAAACTTTTAGATCTCATAAGTGAATTCAGTAAAGTAGCAGGATATAAGATCAATGCACATAAATCTAAGGCATTTTTATACATAAGCGATGAATCTTCAGAAAGAGAAATTAGGAAAACTACCCCATTCACAATAGCTTCGAAAAAAATAAAGTATTTGGGAATCAATCTCACAAAAGAGGTGAAAGACCTCTACAATGAGAACTACAGAACACTAAAGAAAGAAATTCAAGAAAACCTTAGAAGATGGAAAGATCTCCCATGTTCTTGGATAGGAAGAATTAATATTGTCAAAGTGGCCATACTACCAAAAGTGCTATACAGATTCAATGCAATTCCAATTAAAATCCCAATGATGTACCTTACAGAAATAGAGCAAGCAATTATGAAATTCATCTGGAAGAATAAAAAACCCAGAATAGCTAAAGCAATCCTTGGCAGAAAGAGTGAAGCAGGGGGTATCGCAATACAAGATCTTCAACTCTACTACAAAGCAATAGTAACAAAAACGGCATGGTATTGGGACCAAAATAGAAAGGTGGATCAATGGTACAGAATAGAGGACATGGACACAAACCCAAATAAATACAATTTTCTCATACTAGACAAAGGGGCCAAAAATATGCAATGGAGAAAAGATAGCCTCTTCAACAAATGGTGCTGCGAGAATTGGAAATCCATATGCAACAGAATGAAACTAAACCCATATGTCTCACCATGCATGAAACTAAACTCAAAATGGATTAAGGATCTCGGAATCAGACCAGAGACCTTGCATCTTATAGAAGAAAAAGTAGGTCCAGAGCTTCAACATGTCGGCTTAGGACCAGACTTCCTCAACAGGACTCCCATAGCACAAGAAATAAAAGCAAGAATTAATAACTGGGAGAGATTCAAGCTAAAAAGCTTTCTCTCAGCAAAGGAAACTATCAGCAATGCAAAGAAAGAGCCTACAGAGTGGGAGAAAATCTTTGCCAATCATACTTCAGATAGAGCGCTAATCTCCAGAATCTATAAAGAACTCAAAAAACTCTACACCAAGAATGTAAATAATCCAATTGACAAATGGGCTAAAGAAATGAATAGACACTTCACAGAAGAAGATATACAAGCAATCAACAAACATATGGAAAAATGTTCAACATCTCTAGTAATAAGAGAAATGCAAATCAAAACCTCCCTAAGATTCCATCTCACCCCAATTAGAATGGCGATGATCAAGAATACAAGCAACAACAGGTGTTGGCGAGGATGTGGGGAGAAAGGTACACTCTTACATTGCTGGTGGGGTTGCAAATTAGTGCAGCCACTCTGGAAAGCAGTGTGGAGATTCCTTAGAAAACTTGGAATGGAACCACCATTTGACCCAGCTATCCCACTCCTTGGCCTATACCCAAAGGACTTAAAATCAGCATATTACAGAGATACAGCCACATCAATGTTCATAGCTGCTCAGTTCACAATAGCCAGATTGTGGAACCAACCTAGATGTCCTTCAATTGATGAATGGATAAAGAAACTGTGGTATATATCTACAATGGAATATTACTCAGCCATAAAGAATGATAAAATGATGGCATTTGCAGGCAAATGGATGAATTTGGAGAATATCATGCTAAGTGAGATAAGTCAATCTCAAAAAACCAAAGGAAGAATGATATCGCTAATAAGTGGATGATGACACATAATGGGGGGTGGGAGGGGTTAGTGTTGGGGTTGGAGTTGGGTTTAGGGAGGGGGGCAAGAATGGAGGAAGGAAGGACTGTATAGATGGAGGGGAGGGGTTGGGAGGGGTTGGGGGGAAGGGAAAAAATGGCAGAATGAATCAAACAACATTACCCTATGTAAATTTACGATTACACAAATGGTATGCCTTTACGCCATGTACAGGCAGAGAAACAACATGTATCCCATTTGTTTACAATAAAAAAAAATAAGAAAGACCAGTAGAATGGAGGAAAAGGAACAGGGGAGGAAAGAGGGGAGAAAAAGGGGAAGTACTGGGGACTAAACTGAAGCAAATTATATTCCATGCTTGTATAATTTTATAAAAATTAACCCCAATATCATGTATGATTATAAGGAACTCATAAATAAAATTAAAGAACACAAAGAACTTGGTACCTTTTTTTCTCAGATATGAGTTCTACTCAAATTTCCAGGAAAAAGCCTACTTTGCACTTCATATCATAATTCTAAAAGGATTTTTTTCAACTGAAGGTTTGACATTTTGGAGCACTGAACTTGACTTCTGGCTGCCTAATCTGTGGAATATTTCCAATGGCATGATAACAGTGCCTTATCAAAAATATAGTTATTCTTTATACATAATTCCTGCCATCCTAGCCAGAAAAAATTGTGACCATTGGACATACAGCCCCACAAAAAAATCAGAACATGGAGTACTTTTATTCTGGGTCTTTAAATTGAAGATAAATAAAGAAGCAACTATGTATAACCATGAGGCACATACTTGTAAATACCATGGAATTGAGCCAAATTATCAGTAAGAAAATAATTTCTGTATATAATTTGATTATGAGCCCTCCTTCCTCCCCAGCCCCTTGTGAAGCATCTTGTTTCTTTAAAATATGTTTTAAATCAAAAAGAGATCAATAGATTAAGGGGAGCAGGGAGTGGGAGGCAGGCTAGTGCTGGAAATTGATATTGGCCAAATTTTATTGTTATATTGTGTGCATGTATGAAAATGTAACAAGTCCCATCATTATATGTAACTATGATGCACCAATAAAAATGTGAAAAGAGAAAAAGTAGATATGTTTTAATACTTTGCTCCAGAAGAAAATCTAAGAAATCTCAAAAGCAGCCCAAAATAGACATATAAAATACCTATTAATATATAGGCATTTTATATATATAGTATTCATATATATGTTCCTGTTGCTTTCACTGTACCATATACATAGGCATATATATTGCCTATATACTAACAATAATTCTTTAAGTGATGGAATTTTATAGTTTTTAATATTTCTTTGTACCATTCTGTTTTATAAGTTTCTACAATTAATATATATTAATAATATGATGAATGATAACACTTACTAATTATTACATCTGCCAATAATATGACAATTTGCATACATATATCTCAAAACATGACAAGAAGGTAGGAACTATGATTACCTTCATTTTATAGATGAGATGACCACAAACTGGAGGTTAATTCATTGTACAACTGGAAATGCAGAACAGCTAACAGGTAGAAAGGCCAACATGTGAGCCTGTCTCTCTGGCTCTATGTTTGCATTCTTTCCACTACACCATGTGACACAGCTCATGTGAAGAACCTTAGCTGTACCACAGATGGGAAGTGGCTCAATCATGAACAACATGTTCAGGAATTTCACTCTCATGAGATATAAAATGGTGTTCTTTCCATTCAAAGGTAGAATAGGAAACAGACAAAGGGGATGAAGATGAGATACCTGAAAATTTGGTATTGTTCCCCTACAAAGCACTTCTTAAGTACTGTAGAATGAAAGGAGAAGAACAATTTGGGTAGATTCAAGACTAATGCACAGTTATGGAGGGAAAGCCAACAATTCAGAAAAAACTCATTTACTCAGAGGTCCAACTAGCAGCCACCTCAGCCAATTGTAACACAGGTCACCCAACAATTAGTTTAAAGAATTTTTCAGCAGTACAGATGCTCCAAAAAGCTATGAATTTAATCATACGAGAGAGAGAGAGACAGAGAGAGAGAGAGAGACTCCTGCCCCCCACCCCCCGGCCTCTTCCAAATCACCATGCTTGTGAAAAATAGCAGTGGATTAGAAATAGCAACACACTAAGAGTGAAGGAATGTCTATCAGGGGTGAAGAACAAGAGACTAACAGAACAGGCAAAAGAATTGTTCAAGAAGAATAGTTGGGCAAGTGGTAGATTCGGTGAAAGGGCTGAGTCCTCCATGTTTCAATAACCCTTAAAGACATCGCTGTGTGATAGCACAGTAGAGAAACATTAGAACAACAAAAGATAGTAGAAGTCATTGGAGGTCACTTAGTGTCCTCCTTATTTCACAATTGAGTTGATGAAAGGACAGAACTATGGCTGCTCATAATTACAATACTGAGTCATTAAGATGAAGTACTGATGATTTCAAATACTATACTTCAAAAGGGTAAAATATATAAAAATAAATGTAATAGCATTTGCACACACGAACCTTTATCTTCTGAAAAATGCTCTTTTGTGAAATTTCTTATTCTCTGATGAGGTCAGATACATGAGTCATTATAGTAAAACCTGGTAATAATTATAGTAAAGAACATTACCTTTTGCAAAGTCTACTATCTTTCATCCTCACAGTGCCTATGAAATTGCCAGTACACTTAGTTGGTGCAATTAGTTTCACTTTATAGATTGTCTCAATGATGACTCTTAAGGTTGGCAGAGTCACTGTTAAAATATCCTAATGCACAATTCTGGACATTTTCTTCTATATTGTACTACCTGATTACTTCTTTTTTTTATTGTAAACAAATGGGATACATGTTGTTTCTCTGCCTGTACATGGAGTCAAGGCATACCATTTGTGTAATCATAAATTTACATAGGGTAATGTTGTTTGATTCATTCTGTTATTTTTTTTCCTTCCCCCCACCCCTCCCACCCCCCTTTTCCCTCTATACAGTCCTTCCTTCCTCCATCCTTGCCACCCTCCTTAACCCTAACCCTAAACCTAACCCTAACCCTAATGCTAACCCCTCCCACCCCCCATTATATGTCCTCATATGCTTATCAGCAAAATCATTCGTCCTTTGGTTTTTTGAGATTGGCTTTTCTCACTTAGCATGATATTCTCCAAATTCATCCATTTGCCTGCAAATGCAATAATTTTATCATTTTTTATGGCTGAGTAATATTCCATTGTATATATATGCCACAGTTTCTTTATCCATTCATCAACTGAAGGACATCTAGGTTGGTTCCACAATCTGGCTATTGTGAATTGAGCAGCTTTGAACATTGATGTGGCTGTATCTCTGTAGTATGCTGATTTTAAGTCCTTTGGGTATAGGCCAAGGAGTGGGATAGCTGGGTCAAATGGTGGTTGATTACTGCTTTTGAGGGAGTTAAAACTAGGAAATGAAACGGATACCTAAAAACAGCAGGCTATGCAATGCCACTCTGCATTCATTCTTTCAAAAATATTCATTAAAAACATGAATCAGCTATTGCCCCCAAAATACCACAAATACACCCCAAGGTACATAGCTTTAATCAACTGCCATTATACTCTCACAGGTCTGTGTTGAATGAGGGTCAGCTGATTTAGGATAAACTCAAATGATCAACTCTGCTAATCTCAGTTGGAGGTAGGATGACCTGGTCCAATGTGGCTGTGATGGTTCAACTCTGCTCCACATGTCTCTAATCCTCCTTCTAGGACTAGATGTGTCCAGTCATGTACCTCTCATAGAAACAGCAGAAGCATAAGACAAGTTCCATTTTCTAGTGCTTTCTAAGCTTTAATCTGTCTTTTAAGGCTTTGGTCTACTAACATTCCACTGGCAAAAGCAAGTTACATAGACAAACACAACTCCATGAGATAGAAACATAGATTCTTCCTCTAATGGGACAAACTTCAGAGTTAGATGACAAAGGATGTGGATAAAGGAGTAAAAAATTGGGCCCATGAATGCAATCTATAACACCTACCAGCTGCTATTCCAGGAACTGGAAAAACAGTGCCAATCATGACAGAAGTTGACCTCTTGGAGTTTACAGTTAAAAACTGATGATTAAATATCCACCCAAATTAATTCCACTTCAGCTTGCTACAACTGCAGTCACAATTTAATAATGAAGGTAAATCTGCTACCCCCCTGATATTTTGCATTTCTGAAAAGAATACATATTTTGAGGGATTACCCATCATTTTGAATCTCTTCACACTATTTCCCTTCTATTTCCATGTATTAGCAAGATGATTTTATATGACATAGTAGTCATTCAAGTGAATAATCATGTTTATTTAGAGAACCAATGGAATAGCACTTCTCTGCTCTTCTGCCTATGTGTCAGTGTGAGAAACAGCAAGTAGGATGGAAAAACCCTAAACATAAGAAGAAAAGATCAGCATTCCATGTCTCCACTCCTTACGAGCGTCCTGATAACAATCCCATTTGCATCATAGGAGTTTTTACTTAATTCAAAAGCATTTACTGAGAGCCATCTATGTACCAGGATCAGATTGAGTTTTTTCATCTAATGACTCATCTAAAACTCATAATAATCTTGTGAGTAAAACTACTACAATTTATCCCATAGTCAACAAATGGTTATTAAAGCACTAATTATATGCCAAGCACTGGGCATGCCAGATGAGAAATGCATATTTCTGTCCCTCCAGAAACTCACACTCTGCTATGAGAGACAGCCTGGTAAACAATACAATTAAAATATAATGAGGTAAGAGCCTTTATAGGATAGAGTATACTTTAGAACATTATGCAAATATAAGGTATTATAATTAAGCATAGCTGTAGGTCTGAAAGACCTCATCCTGTTTTCAGAAGTGCCTAATTTATCTACAAGGAAATCTGTGGTGCTGAGACAATCTGAAGCAGATGGAGGAATACCCTGAATCCAAAACTATATGCCATCACTGTTTCCACCTTCTGAGAAAATATGATTAAAGAGGG
Organism: Sciurus carolinensis; assembly: GCF_902686445.1. Lineage (NCBI taxonomy): Eukaryota > Metazoa > Chordata > Mammalia > Rodentia > Sciuridae > Sciurus > Sciurus carolinensis. Next base: position 658,020 of record NW_025920186.1, read on the forward strand.
GGGTGGAAATAGGATGATGCTTGCAAGCCCACCAGATAAATGACAATCTTTGGGGATTCAAGAGAACTCAAGAAATATACAGACCCAAGACAGGGAATAAGAAAAGAGGAGTAAAATTTTGAAAAGCCCAAAGATTGAGGAGACCTATGGCATATACCTAAAAAATGAAAGTGGAGCACAGAATAACCTTCTGTGGGAGTTGGTTCTAACTTCTTTGTTAGGAAATCAATGTCTATGAATTCTAGACACAAATAAGAGTTTGTTTATCAGCTCTGGAACTTTATAAATATATTTAAAGAAACAAACCACCTAAATCTTTATTCTTCCTCCTACAAGGTTTTCTCTTCCTTCACTGTCTTTGCATCCCAAAATAGTTCCTAAAGTAAAGCATGCTAATTCCAAGAAGGTGCAGGGCAATATCAGTTACCAGATCAGTTTATCTCATCAAAAACTTTCACTGACAAATATAAAGTGTTTTTAATAAAACACATACCCTCAGACATAAAAGGAATTATTTATCATAAATTTAAAACCCCTATAAGCCCAATTACTGATGGTTAGAGATGTTACTTAGAGTATCAGCGACACAATCTCAGTACTGCTTTCACTTAAATGTTACTTTTCCAAAGTTATGAAACCTTTCTAATTCCATGAAAAATGGGTGCCTCTAACAATACCATGTATAATTAAGCATATATTGCTGTGCAGTTGGAAAATTCCATTGTCATCTGCATCAGCCTCTGTATCAATTTGCATACATGGATCAAAGGGAATCTTACAGCTTGCTGGTTCATTTAAAAGTGAACCAGGAGGATTTTAAGACCTTATTAAATCCCTCAAATTAATCAGAATAAGGATGTTTTGACTTGTAAACAGTAAAATATTTTATAAGGGATTATGAGGGAGACACATTCATCTATTTCCTGAGTTTAACTTTTCTGATGTGTTCACTTTCACTTTTTGTCTCACAAGCCTCAATATTCTTAAAACTTTATTCAAATTAATGATATATTTTAAAGTTAAATCAAAATTATATTATTACATTCAATTCAATGTTCAAGGCTTCATCGGGTCCTCCAGAAGTGCAGGAGTAGAGAAAATATTGCTGGCATGAAGTAGCAACTAAAGTCCTTTCATCTGCATTTTGTTCAACTTCCTTCCCCCATCAAGGTTCAAGCAAGGGACCTGCCATGCCTAGTAGTGATGTAAAGCAGAAGCCAGGGTAAAGAACAAACTCACTCCCATAAGTGACAGAAGACTACTACAATGGTCTTTTACTTATTGTCACTCAGCTCCAGGCCCTCCCTTTATAGTCTGTCCTATGATCCTAAAATTGGAACTCTGCAAACTATCTTACTATAATTTCCTTGCTAGTTGGTTTCCTGTCAGTACTACCAGCAGAAGAGTGAACATGGAGGCTCTTCTAGAGAGCATTAGAACATGGCTGGAAGGGACAAGGGACTCCTACTTCTTTCCCAGTGTCTGTCAATAACTTCCTTATAGCAGCCTCACCTCACACCCTCAGAGGTGCCAGCAGTAGTTGAAGGACCAGTCACCTGTGCTCCCTAACTCCCTGGGTTATGCCATCTGGGTTATCAGAGAACCCACTGGATCACCCACCTCACTGGCTCAAGCACCAGCAGCAAGGCACCTGCATCACAGAAATCCAGGCACTAACCCTGGCCAGGTCCTTCTCTAAGATCCTGGGATCTAAAACAGTATTTTTCCCTCTTGGTCTCCCAGTCCAGGGGTGGTAATTGCTTCCTGCAATTATTGTTTACTCTGACTTCCCTCAGCTTCCCCTTATGTTCTTTAGTCTTCCTGCATTAAATTACTTCCATTTAAATGCCTAGTGTAGTTTCTCTTTTCTCAATTAAATCCTGACAGATATATTCACCAGTGATTGTCAATGAATGAAGACAGTAGATTTTTTCCATTACTGGTAAGAGATTGGGAAAAGGATTACTATATTATTTTTAGAAGATGAGAAGGTGATTCTGATAATATTGCAATTCCCCATCATTATTCTTTCTTATCTTTCAAGTGTAATGTGGTCTCCCAGCCATCTTCCAAAGGCATACTGTGTATATCTAAAGGTGAGTCCAGTGGAAGAGACATATGGAAGTCTGAAAGAAATTCCTTTGTCAATTAACCCCTCAGGTAAATGCATCTATTGCACATGTGTCAACAGTGGTGATTGGTAATGATAGGCAAGCTATGACCATATTCCCTCATTCTTTTCAAAGGCTGCTTGCACCTGCCACTCAAGGGAATGAGCACACAAGGTATTAACCCTCATAGAATTAGAGGCCACACATGTAATCATACCTATACTCTGGCATGAGGACCAATCCCCACAGAGGAAATAAATAACCAGAACTTTGACCCATGGCTCAGGAAGAGATTTCCAGCCTTGCTATTTAACAATATCATCAGTAACTGCACTTTAGAAAATAGGATGGCACACCTTCTACCCCAACATAAATCATAGACCAGAAATAAATTCAAGTTAAGAAAAAAAGTAATTTAGAAAACTGGAAACTCTTTCATATCAGTTTTCACACATGAATGCCATAATTATGTTGTTATACTGTAGGGTATCTTTATTTCTCTAGTGTGTTGGTTGTGTTGTATTTTGATTAAATATTAACCAACGAATACTTCAAAAAATGTAGGGAGATGATTCCCTAAGTAAATAACTTTAGTTTTAAAAAAAATCTCTTCTAAAAATTATTAATGCAATGAATCGAGGTAAACACTTGAAAACTAAGCTTAGGCAGATGTCAACTACAGCATTTAGCTCCCTTTCAGAGTGTTACTGAGCCCCTCATGCCCAGAGCTAATATGACCTCAAGAAAATGAAGCCAGTTTTTGGCTCAGTGATTTAGAGGCAGTGGTAGGAGGGAGTTGGTAATAAATGCTAATAATGGTTTTCAGTCAAACCCAAAGCAAAATACAAACCAACCAAAGTAAATATTGTTCTTCTTACACTTTTTGTTGACATTTGTGTGGCAAGATCAGGCCATACCATGATAAATAATTTTTTGAGTTAACAACCCCTGCTTTACTTTACCTTTTAGTGGGAAAAAAACACATAAAATCATATCAAGGAAATGGAGCATAAGACAAATGTTTCACAGTGGTTCCCGTTTATTTACCAATTTCCCAAGCTAGCTTTTTGGCTCATCTTAAATTCTATTTTCTTCCATCCTGTTAGCCTCCATCACATAAAGCACACATCCCCTTCACACATCTAAAGTTCTGAAACTCCCTGTTTGCTCTATTATTTACTATTCTTCTCAACTCTTCTTTATTATATGCATTTCAAGCAGGGTTGGTATCATAAACCCTAATTGAAAGGGCAACTTGCATTTAATGTAGTAGTGCTTCAGTCGCATCAAAGAGGCAGAAAAGCTATTTTTTGTAAATTTGTTTGTTTGGGCTTTTTTTTGTTTTTGTTTTACTTTTTGCAATGCTGATAAAATTCAGGGCTTCCTTCATGCATACTAGGAAAGTACTCTGCCACTGAACTACATCTCCAGTCCAAATTTATCCATTTTGATCTATCCACATTTCCCTCAATTGTGGGAAGGCTGTATATAAGTTATATAAATGTAATGATGCATACTTTTCTGGCAATTTTTTAGTGATGCCTTTGAGAAGGAAAGTTTGCAAACTGGTGTGTTACACCAGCCAACACTAGCCACTTTTTTATTCTATTCATATAAACCTGCAATATTTTTATAGCAGGTTTAGCAAGTATCAAAGACTTATCTACTTGTTTGTACTTGAAGATATGCATTGTCCTGGACATTATATATGTCCTAAACATCTGCCTGAATTATCATCAGTTTGAACTATAAGCTTCCAACAAAGTATCGACATTTTGGGGGCCACTCTTAGTGTCGACACACATCACACACACATACACACACGCACACACATGCACACACACGTCTTTGGTAGAACAGATACTGCTGGTGCCCTGATTATATCCTCTTGCCATTCATTATTCTCTTACACTCCTATGGCTTCCCAAGAAAGCCTCTGTTGCTCTCTGTCTGAAGGCTCTCTCTAGACACAGAAGCATGTTCTGTGCGCACATGGAACATGCTAGAAGGTCCAGGAGTTAATACATCTGCCCAAGTGTCTGTCAAACAATGAAGGAGGGAAGTAGATAGATACATGCTCAGATTCGTCACTCCTTATGTGGGACATAAGGACTCCTTATGAGGCAGGTGCTAGACAATCTCACAGAGGTCTGTAACAGGACTGAGAATCAGTCACCAAGAAAAGCAGCCCTATCATTAAAGTGCCTGTTTTAACTACTTTCCTTCATTATCTCACCTCCTGCCTCCCCTCCTCGGACTTCTAAAATCAGCTTCCAAATAATCAACTTGGGTCCATATCTTATCTCAACATTGGCTTATGAGGACCCATCCCAAAACCACTCAACAAATGTTTCCAATGATGTGTATGGGTTTTTCTGCCCTACAAACTATAACTATGAAAGGTCTCATATTTGAGAATGAAGGAATAAAAATGACCTTGGAGCTTTGTCAAAATAAATCACCAATTCCCCCATAGGAAGTGTAGGCAGGAGCCAAGATCTACTTACTATATTACTACTAATAAAAATGCACTTTTGATCCACAGGATAGTGAATCATTTTGATAAGGAAACACCTTGACTAAATCAGAGTCTGGGCCAGTGGAATTGAATCACCCCTAACTACGACACAGACAAATGTTCCCAGTTCCCCAATCCATGTAACAATTCATAGCCATGAATTTCCAATGAAGCAGAGGAGTTCTCTCAGGAGTAACAGTCCAAGATTCCAACTTCTTCTGTGTGGGATTCAATATTTTTAAAGCCACTGAGTGGTCCTGACCAAGGCCAGATAATAAGAAAGTAAAATGAGGCCACGAGGTGGAAGAGTGTGGCCACTTGACTGGATTTAGCACTGGGTAGTCAGCTTTTCATTGCTGTGACAAAATCCCTGAGAAAATCAATTTAAAGAAGGAAGGATTTATTTTGACTCATAGTTTCAGAGGTTTTAGTCCATGGTCAGCTGGCTCCATTGCTATGGGCCTATGTTGAGGCAGAACATCATGGCTGCAGGAGCATGTTGAGCACAGCTACTCACTTCATGGTGATCAGGAAGCAGAGAGAGGAAGGGACCGGGGACAAGATACACCCTTACAGGTCATACCTCCAGTGACAAACCACCTCCAACAAAGTCCTGCCTCCTACAGTTTCTGTCACCTCCCCAACAGTTCATTCAATTACAAATCCATCAATAAATTAATCAACTGATGAAATCAGAACCCTCATAGTTCAATTACTTCCCAAAAGTCCCTCCTCTGAACACTGCTGCATTAGGTACAAAGTCTTCAACAATGACCCTTTGGGAGACTTTCCAAATCCAAATTATAACAAGTATCCAGAACCCAGATTGGAAGAAGAATCATTTGAAGTCCTCTAGGAGACATACAATAGAAACTGTCTCGATCCTGATAGTCTTATACTGAGGGAACAAGTATCCTGTATTATGCTGAAATACTATAATGCTGGGTTAAGCACTAAGGACTCAGTGGTGAACAAAACAGATCTGTCTTGGCCTTTGTGGAACTTACAGTAGAATATAGAAGATAGCTATTAAACAAGCAGGCAAATAGGGGATAACAAGGGAATCTATACAATATCTGGATTCATACGTTTTCAGTACAAAGGGGATGTAAAAGGCAAGTTAGAAAATAATAGCAGTGTGAAGGCAGGGGATGTGGGATTTTCAAGGAACATTAAAAAAGTCAATGCGACTAAGGTCAGGAGGGGGTTGAGAGAGGAACTTAGAACATTGTCAGGCACAAATTAAGTGTGCATTAAACATTAATTATTGAACAACACTTTAGAAAAACCTTCACTTGCTCAAATGAAAAATCCAACTTGGGAAGAATCCATACAACCCTTAATATTTTCCTAGAAATGCTATGGTTTTCTTGATGCTCATTAATTAAATTAAAACTGACCACGAATTTAACAGGCATTCTCAAACCTAGAAAAACCTGGGAGTTTTCAAAAATATGGATTCTTGGATACCTCCTCTCAGATCAATTAAATCAGAAGCCCTAGAAGATGGGACCTAGGCCTGGGTATTTTTTAAAGCTTCTGAGTGCCCTTGTGTGTGACCAGCTTTGAGAAGCAGGGCAATATTTCAACATGATTTACTTCATTAATGAACTGCTAGCCAGTTGGTCACCAAGACAGGCCCCAAATGGGATAAAAAAGAGGTGAAGTAAAATTGAAGTCCAGACAAGCTTACTGATCCTGCTCTGAGCAAGGCACTTGAATTCATTTTGTTATTCAGTCAAAAAACTAAAAACAAACCTTTTATAAGATAATGATTTCCATCCCATTTCATAGATGAAAAACAGTGACTAGAGAAGTAAGGTGCCCAGACAACACAAGTAAATGTACACTCAAGGACCCAAGCACCAGTCTTGTGTGTCCCAAATCTTACCCTCTATTTGCTCCTAAGTTAAGAAACTTTCTAAGAAAGAGGTACAGAACTATACTGCAACCCATGAGAAACCAAAAAGGAAATTAGAGAGCGAGAAAATGGTATAATTGAGAAGGGCCACAAGAGTCAAAGGATACAGACAGACTTCACATAACTCACCATTTTCCCCATGGACAGTGTGACCAGACATGGCAGACATCTAAGAAGCCTTCACTCCAAGATGTCTCCCTATGTTACTGTGGAGTCATCCCTGATAACCTCCTTTCTCTCATACTCCATATCTAATTCATCAATAAATCCTATTACATATTTCTTTAAAATATCTCTAGAATCTGGTCACTTTGCTCTACCTGCATAGCTATAATCCTTGTCTTATGGATTGAATATATGTGTGTAGGGTAGGCCCAAGATGGCAATAGTTAGGCTCCCTCATTGAGACTTCCTGCCAGCTATGTTTTAGTATGTAGTCAAGGTCATAAACATCCTGATTCAGCATATGTACTCCAGATCATAAACATCAGCTTAGCACTGCATCTTCTTTGTTTAGCCTCCATATAAAAAAAAAGCCTATGGAAAGACTCAGGAGAGCTGGGAGGTAGGACTCCCCACCTCCTAATAAAACATGTCTACTATCCCAACTGCCCCTTGCAACTCCTTTCACCTACAAGGATCCCAAATCTGTTTCCCAGGGTTTGAACCCCTGCAGGACAAAGGTGTTTTTTTTTCACCAAAAGTTCATATGTTGAAGCTCTAACCTCTAATGTGATAGTATGAGGAGGTAGGGCTTTTGGAAAGTGATTAGATTTTGATGAGGTCATACAGGTGGGGATCCAATCATGATAAAGAGACTCTAGAGCTCACTGTCTCTGCCAGGTGAAGAAACAGTGAGAAGGAAGCCAGAAACTGAATTTCTGGTGCCTTGATCTTAGAACCAGAGTTGTGGGAAGTAAATGTATGCTGTTTAAGCCACCAATCTGTGGCATGTGGTTATGACAGCCCAAGCTGACTAAGACACATAGTCCAAATTGCCACAACTCCCCACTGGAGTATCGACCTTTGTCTCCTCCTCTCTCTTGCCCCTAGACAGTCTGTCCTCACACAGCAGTCAAAGTAACCACTCAAAATGGGAATCAGAACATGCTGATCAAGCAGACTACATTTCTTCATAGCCTCCAGCAACTTCCCATTTCAACCAGACCAAAATCCTCACCCCTGACTGTAGCTTCTAAGGCTCTTTGAGCTCTGGGTCCACCTATACTTCCATCTCCATTGCCTTCAATGCTCCCTTTTCTGAATTCTGGCCTTGCCCTGTCTTTCGCCATCTGTTGCCAAATTACGGCAATCCTCCACTCCAGTCCTTTGACCTGGAGTGCTTTTTACCCAGATTTTTTATGGTAAACTGCTTCTCATTTAGCTCTCAACTCCAACTTCACCTCCTCATAGGGGCCTTGATTAACCATCATAGTTAAGAGAGACCCTGATCTCCACATTGCAGGTCATGAGGCAGGCATTCAATAATTATTTGCTTACTGGAGGGAATGCTTTTTAAAAAGCATAACTAACTGCATCTGTGACCAGAAGGATTGTGATTCTTTAGCAGGAAATTATATTCATCATATACTGGTTGACAGACTCTTCAGGCTTGAACTCATTGCTAGTTTTCATTTCTCTGCTTACGAAATGAGAACAATGATTAATATGATTCTTGAAGTGATCTTCTCACTGAGGACTTAATATCAGTTAGTAATTAGACTCCCACCACCTTATTTAGAGAGAGAGGGGACCCAGAGCCAAATCCTTTCCTTGCATCTTTTCCTTCGCATTTAATGTTGGCTTTTCATTTACATTTAGCACGTTCAAGGAGGACACAAATAAACATTACTGCATGACACCTTGTGAACACTCATCAGTTCCTGTCAGGGCAGGAAGGCTAGGAGTAAATTGTCACAAAAAAACTCTCACAGGCTCAGACCAAACTCTAGGTCCATTAATCTCCTGCAAGATAACTAAGTGCACTGCCAATAAAAAATTAACACCACTTCTAGACTTGGCATTATCTAAGAATCCAAAAAGACCCAAAAAATAGAGTGTAATTTCTACTTCAGATCCTTCATGAAAGGTTGGTTATTGCTTGGGACCAATGAGAGAGCTGCCCCCATGATTAGTGCCTGGTCTTCTGCCTGACCTCCCTAATTGTGGCATTAGCATGCCATATGCAGTCCTCTCTTTCCTACTCTTTGGCAAAGATTTATGGGTAGAATCCAGGAGATCTGCAATTTGGATGGGAAAATTTTACCTTTTTGTTTTCTCTAACCTCTGACTGAATCTTGGCATTTCCTTCAATTCAATATAGGTGACAAATTGCGGCAGTACTAGGCAGAGCCTGTGATTTCATCACCAATAAAATTCACAGTTCTCTTCATATCACATTTCAGTTGTTACAGATATCTCTAAAACCTATTAACACTCATCACTACCTCAAAATTACAGCATTTATTAGACCTGTCGCTAGATCTTGATATTTAACTTGTTAATAAAGAAACACCTGTATTACCCTATCACAAACATGGTTTTTATAAATAAATTTTAATAGCTGTATTTTCATATAATTTAATTCCTTTGTCATCCTATGTATTTTATTTTATGCCTTTCAAAACATTTTCTGGGGCCAGGGATGTAGCTCAGTGGTAAAGTACCTGCCTAGCATGTGTGAGGCCCTTAGTTCAATCACCAACATCACCAAAAAAAAAAATCTGAGAGTTACAGATATAGCTCAGAGGAAGAGTGCTTGCTTAGTCTATTAATGAAAAAGAAATTCTGAGAGGGAATTCACAGACTTCACTTGACTTGCAAAACTGTTCATGGCACCAGAAAGATTCAGAATGCCTGCCCTAGCTCCTGCCTTAGGTCACAAATTCAAGTGGCCAAATCTTCTCACTGATACATCAGAGAATCAGAGAAGTTTTAAACCTAGTTAACTTTACAAAGTAGGTAAGATTTATATTACCTGTCTCCACATGATGCCCCACTCTGCCCTGTGTCACTGCCCCTAGTAATGTCCCACTTTGTCCTGTGTCACTACCCTTATCAGTGTTTCTCGACCATTGTAGGCCAATGCTACCCTTCAATAAACATTTATCCCCATCTTTAATGCTCTCTGAAATTCAATGTAAATTCAACACTGTGATTAAAAACTACTCAGAGGGCTGTGTCCAGTGGTGCATGCCTATAATCCCAGCTACTCAGTAAGGCAGGAGAAGTGCTAGTTAGAGGCCAGCCTGGGCAACTTAGCAAGACCCTATCTCAAAATAAAAGGACTGGGGATGTAGTTCTTGCCCCTGGATTAAATTGCCAATACCACAAAAACAAACAAACAAAAAAACTACCCCATGGGGCACAATACTTCTTTCAACTCTCATTTGTCAACTTTATCAGAAATTCTAATCCTCTTATCTTACCAGCAGCCATAGCTAAAACTTACTTCTGTGAAAGGACAGCTGAAATCATCCTGATGTTAGCCACCCCCCAGGTATTTAACCACCCTGTTCTTTCAGAAATCTCAAGCTTGATCAGATTGGTTTCTCCCACTCCTGGCCTGGGAGGTAAAAAAAAAAAAGTCTCATTGGTATGGTGTGAGCATCTCTTTAATTTCTGAGATGACAAGGGTGAGGTTTCTAGAAAAATAGATTACCAAGATACTAAAGTGAAAGGCAGAAACCATATAGAAATGTAGAAGTGCAAAATCAAGTTTGTCTTAAGAGAACAGATTTCTCACAGAAAGACAAAATCAAAGAGAAAGGGAGGAGGTGGAGAGAGGGAGAACAGATTTCTTTTCCCATAGTGACTCCTGTCTGGTTTCACACTGGCTGGTCTGACAATGATCATCGGGCACTCAAGCCCCTGTTATTTGCCTCATCTCTGACTGACTGGGATGTGAGACTTGGCAACTTCAAACCTTACCCAGAGGGAGCTCATGGTTGGCACAGCTGCTGGCCTGGCAGGAGTCTCAGACCTTGCCAATGTCAGCTCCCTGAATTCTCTTCAGGTATGAGCAGAATGAGAAGCGAAGAGGCAAATAACAGAATCCAAGAGAAAACCAATTTATGAGGGGCAGGGAGGGGAAATAGAAGGAATGATGGTAGAGAGGAGCTACCCGTAGTACTCATTTTATGAGTACTACGAGGGGCCCTGCCGAGTGGCTTTCTCTTTGGTTCCCCCTTGAGGCTCTTCCTGGTACTGCACCTAGTCTCCAGCAGACTCCAAGTAACCCTAGCACTCCTACAAACGCAAATACAGCAAATACACAGAGGTGGACGGACACTGTAGCTTCTTCCTGTTCGTCCCAACACTCATTTACAACTTCTTTCCTGTATTCAGAAAGGTTGAAAAACTAATCACTTTCCAAACCCCTCTTAATTTTAGGAGTGGCCATGTGCTACAAGTTTTGCCATTAAGAAATGAAAGGAAATTGGCATGAGTGATTCTGCAGAAAATATCACTTTCCTTACAAAAGCAATAGATATAAACTTCCCCCTTATTCATGTCATAAATGTCAACCTGATGTCTGGAGTAGTTATGGTCTTTTTTTCACCATAAAGCATGATGGAAGAAGCTAAGAGAATGCCAACAATGCCACTTCTGGCATTGTTAAGCCACAGAACCAGTACTCCAGTGACCACCTCTAGACTGGGATGATACAGAAAAGAAATCAATTTTTTTAAAATCCACTCTTATTTGGGTTTCATTACTTGCTGACAAAAACATTCTTAACTTAAACACTAGAGTAACCCCTCCCTTCTGGTATCTCTTCATCAACTCAAAATAACTAGACTACTCTGTTCCCACACTCATATTCTGTGAGGCCCACCCCTCCCTTAACAACCCTTTAGCCCACACATATATTGATAAATTGACACACTTTGGATAGCAACACTAGCTGGGTTCAGATTGAATGGCAAGCCTTCTCTTGTGATTAATGATATCTAGCTCTGATCATACTGGATCTCTATCTCACCACCCCAACTCCCACAGAAAATTCCCACTATATGCAGGTGAAAGTGGCCAGGTATGTACAGTTTTTGATACCAACTTTCACAGTTTATCCGAAACTCCTTTCCTCAATAAAGTCCCCCCTCATTGTCCACTGTGAAGTGACTTCTACCTTCTTCTTAGAATGCCACTTATTCCAGAATTGCTAGCTATGAACACCTCTGGTACTATTTTGCATCGTTCTTAATTGTATTCCACCTCCAAGAAACTCCCCTGACTGTCTCAGTCTGAGTTTGATGTCCCTAATACCAGTTTTTTAAATGTCCTATACTTCCCTCCAGTAAAGTACTCACCATAATATTGCCATCAGTTGACAACTTCTCTACATTTTCCAAAGAACCTTTTGAGAGAGTGGGGATGTCTTACTTAAAACATCGTCAGTTCTCAAACTTGGCCTGGCACATATTTGTTGCTTAATAAATATTTGTTGATAAATGAAGACTCTTATCTCCCCATCAATAGATGAAGCTCCTCAAGAATGGGATTCTTTTCTTTTGCCTCCTCATATCCCCAAATGATACACACAGTGAGCTTATAATAAATACTTGTTCAGTAATTTGTATACGGAGAAAATCATGTTTTCCTACAATAACTTCCACTCAATAATTAAGGGGCATTATTTTTATATGCACATTTATAAACATTTAATCATGAAATATGCATGTATAAATACATACAACATTTAGTCACAAAGTATCAAATGGAAACTTGTTCTGGCAATTTTTTCCCATCAAACTACCCAGTGACTTGACTCAACCTTGCAATTTTTCCTGCATCATATGGACATATTCTCTAATGTTTTCCTACTAAAAACTTTCAACAAAAATCATCAACAATTAGTGCCAGGCATGGTAGTGCATGCCTATAATCCCAGCAACTTGGGAGGTTGAGGCAAGAGGATTACAAGTTCAAGACCAGGTTCACCAACTTGGCAAGGTCTTAAGAAATTTAGTGAGATACTATCTCAAAATAAAAAAAGCAAAAAAGACCGGGGATATAACTCAGTGGTAAAGTGCCCCTAGAATCAATCTCTAGTACAAGAAAAATCATCAACAATTAAAAGAGACACTTCTGAAGAAACCGTCAAATTAAACATAACAAAAGGGACTGGGGTTGTGGCTCACTGGTGAAGCACTTGTCTAGCATGTGTGAGGCACTAGGTTCAATTCTCAGCACCACATATAAATAAATAAAAGTCCATTGATAACTAAAAAAAAAAGGGTAAGGGATGGGGTTGTTAACTCCATCCTCTTAAAAAAAAAAACATAGCAAGATGACAATGTCTTACCACAAGAGAAAGATGCCTTCTAAGAGCAGTATAACACTGATACAAACATCCTGTGACATTACTCAAAACAAGTCTATAGTCCAACAGAACACTGCCAGCAGTGATGTTCTTAAGAGAGAGCCTTGCAGAAAAGCATAATCTATCACTTACAGCAAAAGTTGACCACTCAGACATGATGGTTTAATCTAGGTGTTTCAAAGAATGGTCTCAGTCCCTATTCTTCCACATAGGAAAGTAATCCTCCCAAATCCAAGTAGAAAGTCATATAAAGGTGAGGATGGAAAATGGCCAGAGTGCAGGCTGGAGAGGGGGACACAGCAGGTAAGCTGAGCAATTAGGGCACACGCTTAAAAAAAAGCCTAAGGGAAAACTCTGAAAATTTCTAGGGGGTTGAAATACCTCCTATGGGAGAGAGGGAAAGAAAAGAAAATATCCATGAATTTTCTAAAACAAAACTTCAAGCTTAATGGAAAACATGAAACATCCAGTAAGACTATTTTTAAATTATGATCTTTAAGCTTAGAGGAGACCTAAAGCACCCTCAAAAATGTGAGTTTTACCAACGCTCAAGTTTCTCTTGAACCCCAAACTGTAAAGTAAATTTTAACCCCAGCCTTTTGAAATGTGGAGAAGCAGCATCAGAGGGGAATTAAATGAAAATAAGATTATATGGTCCTAGCATCCAGTTAACTGCAGATTTATGAAAAAATAGATCGGTCTTTCTACCTTGCCCTTATCATCACCCCAAAACATCCAGTTGAAAGTTACTTTTACCACAGCTTACAGAAACTGCTGGGCCACTATGGAGTAGTATTGATCTCTTACAGGATTTCACAGATTTGATTCTGTAGCCCCAAAATCCATATGTTGAAATATTAACCCCCCGTATCTCAGAATGTGACCATATTTAGAAATAGGACCATTGCAGGTATAATTAGTTAAAATTAGGTCAAACTTGGGTAGAGTGGGCCTTAATCCAATGGCTGGTGTCCTTGTAAAAAGAGGAAATTTGGATGAAGCCATCAAGGCTTCAGGGTGACACACCTATAAGTCAATGAAAACCAAAAATTGTCAGAAAAATCACCAGAAGCTAAACAAGAGACATGGAACTCCCTTGCAGCCCCCTCAGAATGAACCAACTCTGCCCACACTTCAATCTTAGACTTCTAGCCTCTAGAACTGTGATACAATGAATTTATGTTGTTAAAGCTGTCTGGTTTTCTGTATTTTATTATGGCATCGTTTGGTTATTAATACATCAAATTAGTAACCAAGACCTCTGATGTTTAAATTTCCAAGTGCTACCTCTTCTATAGATTATCTTACCATCACTAATGTGTTACCACTGCCTCAGTTTTCAGAGTTTCTTCTGTAAGTTGCCTTCTGCTTCTGGTCCCTTCTTATGTATTTACTTCCTTTCCACAGTTAAGAAAATCTGTGTTTACTAATTTCTAAGATGGGACTGATGCAAAGCCATCTGTTAAATGAGAAACATTCCTGTATATATGAAGTAGTCAACAAATATGGTTCCAATTAATGACTTTTAAAATTACTCTTTAAATATTGACTTGGACCATGACCATATGATGTCGAAATAACCAATTTGCATGTGAATATGTCAAATGATTAACTGTTTTGTCCACATAATGCCAAATAATATGGTTGATTGTTGTTCTATTACCACATTGACTGAACTGACCACTCTTTTGGCATCATAAAGCATACCATAGGTTCCTTTATGATTACCAGGAGAGCAAGCAAAAGAAATAAAAAGATCTTTATTTTCTTTAAACTCCCAAGGACTATTAATAATGAAATATTACAGTGAAGGAAAAGTTTCATTTAGAAAGTATCACTTAATAATATAGTTAATAGTCCTTCCTGTGGGATTTTGTCACTACCGTATTTCACCTTTATTGTTCTATAGGGAAGTTCATTACTGCAGCTTAGGTGATACTAACTGCTTTAAAAAGATCAAAGTATTATTGTTCCAAATGAGGCATACTAAACAGTAGGCCTACTAGGCTGATAATAGAGAGGCCGAGAAGTGAGGGAAGTATAATAAACACATATGTTCTCATTTTCCTCTTTTCCTCATTCTCTAATTTTCCTCACTACCCACTGGCCAGAGTGATGGAGACTGGATGGAGAGATGTAGAGCAGAACAGAAAGGAGGAAGCTGAGGAGAGTAGTTTGAACTAGAGAAACGAAATGATGTGAACTGGATGTGTTAATCAGCTTTTTGATGCTATAATGAAATATCTGAGACAATTAATCTATTAAAGAAAAAAGGTTTGTTTTGGCTCACAGTTTTAAAGTTCCAGTTCAAAATCAAATTTTGAGTCTCTAGTAGGTACGCTAGATAGTAATTTCAGGGAGTATGTGGCAGAGCAAACTGCTGTCCTCATGACCAGGAAGCAAAAAAGAGTGAAGAAGAGACTAGGGTCGTGTAGTCTTCTTCAATGGCATGTTCCCAATGGTCTAAGGACCTCCCACTAGATTCCATATCCCAAAGGTTTCAACACTTTCCAGTAGTGCTATGCTGGGACCAAGCCTTTACACATGAACTTTCAGAGGACATTTAACATCTAAATTATAGCATTGAGGAAGCTTCCAAGTAGATTCAAACTAGACTTACTATTGTTACTCAGGCACTGGCTTTCTGGCTACCATCAAAACAGTAAGTAACAATTGTCATATTATGTCTTTGTGGCCTTAATATAATTCTGAGTTTTCTTCCCCCTTTCTTTGCCCATGGGTAAAAAAATGAGAGTTTCTCATGATGGTCCCCATATTCCCTCTTTGCTGTCCTATGGCCTAAAATAATCCCTCTGAATTGAGTTTTTATGAAATGTTTGTAGCACCATAGCAAGATGTAGACATTATGATCTGGAAATTCAGTATCCCAAAGATCTTCCACACATAACAAAGTAATGAATTGGTATAATCCAATGAATTTTCTAGATACTTCACTGGTATTTATGATTTTATGGGATTTTCAAGTAATGTTTTAAGATATTTAAAAAATTACACTAGAAACAAGAATTTAAAAAATAAATCAACAGTGAGATTGCAATGCTTTTTGTGAGACCAACATCTAGTAACAAATAGAAAAATACCAGCATATATAATGATTAAAAACAAATATCAGCCAAGCCTGGTGGCACACACCTATAATTCCAGCCACTCAGGAGGCTGAGGCAAGAGGATGGTGAGTTCAAAGTCAGCTCCAGCAACTAAGCAAGGCCCTAAACAATTTAGCAAGATCCTGTATCAAAATAAAAAATAAAAAGGGCTGGGGAGGTGAGTCAGTGGATTCAATCCCTGGTACCAAAGAAAAAAATCATTGATGTAAAAACAAACAAAAAATAAAAACTATTGCTAGTGGGACTGTAAAATCGGTCAGGCACTTTGGAAAAGAGTTTGGTAAGTTCTCAAAAAGTTAAGCATGGAGTTACCGTATGACCCAGCAATTCCTCTCCTAGGTATACACCCAAAAGAAATGAAAACATTTCTGCACAAAAACTGGTACAGGAATGTTCAATAGTCACACTATTTATAAGAGCAATAGAAAATACTTCATTAAAATTATCTCATATTTACAGTGTTCCCACACAGGTGTCAATGAAATAAAGAGTGTCTAATAGTATAAATTGTTGGTCTTTTCAGTGTGATTGCCAACTGTGTAAGTTAAGGCAAGCACAAATATGTGTGTGTGTGTGTGTGTGTGTGTGTGTGTCCTAATAGAAGTTTAAGTTGCCATCAGGGAATTGGGGCCTTATGTATAGAAGGTATATGCTTTGGTCACCTTCAGGAATGCGTTCTATCAAGTAATTAAAAGAGAAGTCCCAAGATATGCATTATAAAGATGAAAAAAATTAAGGTAAATCAAAGAGAGGAGGTTTTCCTAAGAACCATATCCATGAGAACCATACATTTCCTCCTCTTCCCCTTTCCTTTATACTCCTCCTCTATATTTATCACATAGTCTCCAAATGAAGTCACTGCATCTAACAACTGGCCATAAGATCTAATTTAATTCCCTTGAGAGCAAGGACATTTATTAATCCACATGAATCTATACATTTGACCTACTGTAGTGTAGCCTCCATCTTGTAGGCTCCTCCAGGCCAACAAGCCCCTCCATCCAGATCTCATGATCAAACCATTCCATTCAGGCCCTATTTATTGTAGTTTAGAGCTTAACACAGTCCACTTTTCCTTCTTCCTCATCCTAACAAGAGGCTCTGTTTCCCAGTGGAATTTGGAAAGAATAAACTAATACTTCTAGGGTTGTATATGGTTTGGCATGATACTGTGTCTTCAGAAACTACAATATAGTATTTAAGCTCCATTTTGCAATCATTTAACTCCTGCAAATTCTATCTCCCTAAAAATGCATCAACTCTTCCCTTTATCTCCATCCCACTGTTCCCTACCTTGCTTCCAATTCTAATCCCTTCTTGTCATAATTATCATGACCTCCTAACTGGTCTCTGCTTTTAGACTTGTCCTTCACCAGATTTGTGGCACCACATTTATAAACCATAAACAAAAATCCCAGCCATAAATTCCCCTGTGTAAAGCCCTCAAATGACTCCCTATCAATCACCTTCTAAACAAATACCCCATTCTTTATCTAAGCTTATAAATTCCTTTTTAACTGAGTTCCTGGCTATTTTTTCCAAACGACTGCCTATCCATTCTGAACTATTTGGAGTTCTCAAAACAAAGCTAAACTCTTCATCCTATCCTTATAATTTCAGATGTTATTCCCTCTGCCTAGAATAATCTTCCCGTCCATAGTGACTTGGCCAATTTTTTTAAAACAGCTTTACTGCGGTATAATTAACATATCAATAAGTTCACAAGTTTGACTAACTACTAACCATTGAGACTTCATTTAGATATCTCCTGTTTTCAGTTGGCTTCCCCCAAAGACAGACTCCAAAACAAAGACAATGAATGCAGTGTTTTTTGGGGGGAAGGAGATTCCCAAAAAGCAGAGAGAGTGCAGAAGAGAGAAAAGCCAATGAAGGGTGTATTAATGAGCATCAGTGTGTTAGTGCTGTGTTCTTCTCTGCTTAAAATTCTTTGAAAGTCTGTGGGAAATGCATTTCTTAGCTGTCCCACAGAGAGGCAAAGAAGCCTGAGTATTTACCTATTTTTCTTATCCCTCATTAATTGAGAGTCACTCCTAGGGGTGTTAGCACTCTGGCATTTCTAGCAGCACATCACTTCTTAGTAAATATCTCACTTGACAAAGAGGGGAAGGAAACCATCAGCATATCTGGGGTAAGCCAAGAGGATAAGGACACAGCACCACCAAGCCTATGTGAATATCCTCTTTAAAGCTTTTGTAAACTTCCCCTCTTCTTTTCAGGTGGGGTTAGAATATTCTCATTGGTCCCATAGTACAACAAAATCCTTTCCACACTGCACAACTTTCTTGGTTTGCTTATTGTCCTCACTCCACTGAACTGTGGACACCTTGAAAGCAAGGGTTTTACATCTCTTCACAATCCACATTTAGCCAAGTGCCTTGGACCTAGCATGCCCAATAAAATATGTGGTTTTTCAAAGTTCTTTACATTTATCATCAAGTTTTATGTTGGAAACTCTCCTTAGCAGGGGACTATCATCATTATCTTCATCACTCTAATTTTATAAAAGGACAAATATTAAATACAGTGATATAAGAGCTAGGTGAAGGACCATATCAGCTGATGTCTAGGCCACTTTCCAAAGTACTTTAGTTCCTATTGCTGAGCACACCACAGGAGGTAATGGCATTCACTTGAGGCTAAACCTTTCAACTCATGGCAGAACAGAGTTTTCCATGTCTGGAATAATCCCCTTTACAATATGCAGAAGATGCCTGAAGGTGGAAGTGAAGCAGCCCTAGAATAATGTCAAGTCCTGTACTTTATCTGAAAAAGGGAACTTCGATTTTTTTTCTTCCCCAGCTTAGGCTCTCCTAGGACCTACCTCCTGATATAACTTTTCTACAATTCTAATATTTTTGAATATGTAAATCATATTTTAATTAATTCACCAACATAATGCCATTCACTAGAAGGAAGTGATCAGCCATGGGGAACAGAATGCCTTGTAGTTTTGTCATTTTTTAAAGTCAAAGCAAGAAGTACATGGTTCTAATAACAGAAGGGATAAAGTGCTTTGTTCTAAGGTTATGCTCTGGAGTATGATTTTTAAAAAAGATTAAATATATAAACATCAAAGAAAGACTGCCCTGAAGCTAAGAGATGTATCAGAAAACCCCCTGCTTTCTTATGTCCCCTATGTTCAAACATAAAACAATAGATTTGGTGATTAGAATGGTCTCTATTTACTTTACACAGTAAAGGAAAGGAAGAAAATTAAAGAAGCTTTCCCTTAGCAATATAAAGACTATTGGTGAACCACTAAAAAATGGAAGCATTTCAACATGCATAAGTTCAGAGTTTATTTGGTTGCTTGTTTTTTCTGTTATGTATTTTGGAACTACTTGACAGTATTCCATTTCAACATTTTGAGGGAATTTTCTTGGTAGAATCCAGACAAGGACTGCAGAAGTTTTGCCATCTGCAAAAAGAGTGGGTTGAATTATATCAGCAAACACTTTGGGTTCCATAACAATATTTTTGTTGGTCCACAGAATTTCTCTAAGGAATATCAAGATCAGAAATGAATCCAAACCCTGAAAAACTGATTAATGAAAAGGCTGCAATATTGCTACTTTATGATACTTTTAAATAATTAGCAAATACAGAAATAGCATTAAATTGTTTATAATATTCCTAGCACATTATGTTATCTGCTAAAGATGTTTTTGACACATTATGATATCCATCAAGGCATTTTACAAAAGGAGTCAAGTGACTTTCTTTTTAAAAGCAAAAATATTGATGGGAAAAACATGGGTTTTGATATCAAATAATCCTGGGTTCTATTTATACTTCCACTGTAGTATAACCCTGGATTAATCTCTTTAATCCTTAAATTTTCTCTCCTTAAAATGGGTTTAACATTAGTCCACAGAGCAATTTTACAAATTACATAGAATAAGATACTTGAAAGTGCCTAGAGCTAAACTTGGTGCATAAAATGCATAAAATGTCTCTTATGTGAAAAAAATGCATAAAATGTTATTTTCTCCTTTTTCTATCACTTCTGTAAATTTTCAGCACAATTACTCCTACAATGTATGAAATTACATATTTTTGTCATTTCTAGCATTTTGCTTTAAATCTTTCCCTCCCCAAATGTATCACAAGTGCATAAAGAATTGGGCATAATTTGAAATATGATCATATTGGATTAGTAGTCCATCAATTTAAATTTATTTCCATTTTAACTGATCTGACTTTTTTAAAAAAAGAGTATCAGTTCATGGATTATATTTGTTTATATAGCCTGTTTAGCTCTAAAATCTCTCTAGAACAAACTTGGAAGTGATAGAAGCTGGAAAGGGAAGGAGTAGTTAGGTTTAATCAGATCTGTTCATGGTGCTGAAAGTGAATAATGTATTTAAGCTTTCCTCATGTAGATGAAATGGAGGGAAAACTAGTTTGACTTTTAATGAAAACCTGAATTACACTTCGTTTGCTATTAAGTGACATTACTCAGGTATCCTCCCAAATAAGTAGTAATCATCCTCTTTGACCAAGTTCAAAATCTTAGGATCATTCCAAAGAAAAGAAGGGTACCTCCACCAGCCTAGGTCACTGATCAAAAGGCTATCAAAAGTCTGATGTGTGCTGAAATATAATCCCTGCCCACTCACTTGAGTTATAGATTAGTTTTTAAATGCATGTGTACTTCACTGTTTTCAATGTACCCAGTATCTCAAACTCTTCTTTGTAAAATATGTATAACCCAATGTCCCACCAGCCCAGTTTAGTGAAAAGATGCTCATTTATAATTAGTAACATTCATTTGCACATTAAAATATGTCCCCCACCTGCTTTACAGCCCAAATTTCTCATGCAGATTAATACATATTTTGAATATGTGAAATCAGAAATGTTAACTTAATATTTTATCACCTATCACTGGTTCCAATAAAATGACCTTTACCCTTTTTTATTGGTTCTTTTCAGTTATACATAATATTAGGATTCATTTTGACATGATTGTAAAAGTATGGAATATAATTTGCTCTAATTCAGTCACCAGTACTTCCCCTTCCCCTCACCTCATTCCTCCCCGTTCCCTTCCCTCTTCTATACTAATTTTTCTGCTATTTTTTGTTTTTTATTTTAGTTGGTGTCTTGTGAATATACATGATGGTAAGATTCACTGTGGTATATTCATATATGTACATAGAAAATTAGGTCAGATTCATTCCACTGTTCTTCCTTTATCCTATCCCCTTCTCCCTCTCACTCAGTCCCCTTCAGCTACTCCACTGATATGTCTTCCATTTTGATGGAATTCCATTACCCTTCTCTCTCTCTCTCTCTCTCTCTCTCTCTCTCTCTCACACACACACACACATACACACACACACACACACACACACACACACACACACACCAACCTTTATTTTGGAGTAGTTTCTGCATATCAAACATTTGACCTTCGACTTTCTGAGTCTGACTGATTTTACTTAGTAAGATAGTCTCGAGTTCTGCCAGCAAATGCCATAATTTTGTTCTTCTTTATGGCTGAGTAAAACTCCATTGTGCATATATACCACATTTTCTTTATCCATTCATCTGTTGAAGGACACCTAGGTTGGTTCCACAGTTTGGCTATTGTGAATTGTGATGCTATAGCATTGATGTGGCTGTAACCCTATAGTATGCCAAGTTTACTTCTTTTGGATAAATTCTGAGGAGTGGGATAGCTCAGTGATATGGTGGTTCCATTCCTAGTGTTTTGAGGAATCCCCATACTGTTTTCCAGAGTGATTGCACTAATTTGCTATACCACCAACAATGTATGAGTGTACATTTTCCCCCAATTCTTTCTTTGTAAAATATGTCTAAATCAATGTCTCATTCATCCCAGTTTAATGAAAAGATGCTCATTTATAATTAGCAACATTCATTTGCATATTAAAATGTGCACCCCACCCATCTTTACAGGGCAAATTTATTATGAAAATTAACACACATTTGGAATATGTGAAATCAGAACTATTAACTTCTTCCTTAATTTATCACCTACCTTTGGTTCTGATAAAATGATTTTAAAAACCATTTGCCTGAATGTGACAACATCCTTAACCTTCTTGGGCATTTATGTATTTTACTCCAATAAGCCATCAACATGTATTTACTCAAGTTTGCTCTGCACCATATCCTGGTATTGAGAGTCTGAAGGTGGAATCAAAAGTTCAAGGTAAGGTTCTCTGCTACTAGGAAATTAAAATGTTGTTAAGAGAATGGAAAAAATATATGATGTTATATGTGAAATACTAGATAACAAAGAAGCTCAAAACAGCAAGCAAGATGCTAGCTCTAGGTTAAAAGTATCCTAAGACCAGAGACCAAACAGATATCATCTATTATTATCTATGCCTTTTTATGTGTGTGTATGCAGGCTTGCAGTGCTGGGCATCAAACCCAGTGCCTCCTGCATGATAGGCGAGTGCTCTACCACTGTACTACAACCCCAGAGCCATCTATGGCATAGATGAGCCTATACACACTGGTTGGATGGGGCCTCTTCTCTATTTGCCTTACACAGGTTCATGTTTTAATTATTTTTATATTTAATTAACCCCATTAGACTGCAAATTTCTTGAGAGAAAGGAATCTCTTGTTCAATTTCTCCTCATCTTTAACCACAGTAGGAACTTGCTCACTGAAATACTTCAAATGAACTGGGCATGGTGGCAAATGCCTATAATCCCAACTACCTGAAGGGTCAAGATCAGAGAATGACAAGTTCAAGGCCAGCCTGGGAAACTCAGTGAGACCCTGTATCAAAAATAAAGTTAAAAGGGCTGGGGATATAGCTCAGTATTAGAGCACTTGCCTAGTACACAGGAAGTCTTGTGTTCAATCCCCACTACTGCAAAAAAAATTGAAATAGTTCAAATAAAATTGCTCAATAGAGTTAAATTAATGAATGTTGGTTGCAGCAGTCTAAGAAGTCTGATTAGATATAAGGGCTGGAATTTTATAAGAATCCTGAAGTATGGAAGGATTTTGAAAAATGAAGAGAAGGCAAGGTCATATTTTTTGTTAGTAGAAAGAAGCAAAGCAAAGGTTTGGACCTGGTAATCTCAACCCATCAGTGGCATTGTGAGCACAGACACCCAAATAGTGTGTGTCAAAATATTTTCCTCTGGACCAATGCATAAAATAGCCCTCAGTCCTGAGTCCTATGTTTATTCAGGACAATGACTCTGCATGATTTTTTTCCTTTGGTTATCATGGATTATTCTTTTAGAAGACCCGTGATGACACTGAGAGTGTGCTGAGTTGACAAAACATCCAGAAAAACATAGGTGTAAAATTAACATACTTTTAGGCAACAATCATCTATATATAATAATATGTTTCTTCCTCTTAAACAGACAATTATGTCTTGCCACACATTCTTTCTTTCTTCAACTGCAAGTTTAAACTATCTTTAGAAGTTTTCCTTGGGGCACCATCTTTGGGGAGTACAGTGTTGCTCTATATAAAACACTTTCTTGGTTAAAACAAGGATGAGATGCAATAGATACTTCATGAAGACCTCCCCACTTATAGCAACTCCAATATTTTCAAGGAAAGCTTCCATTCTCCAAGAAATCTTACCTAGATATTTAAGGATGGCAAAACACTCTCCATTTAGTAATAGATAGGTGTTATTGAGATTGGGATGGTATAAAATAATGACAAACACATTATATTGAGTACCACCCTTAATGATTATGTGATTTGCATTATCCTGCTATGCAAAGAGATTTCATGGTTGACATAGAAATATTTAGATTTAAGATATATGCAGGAAAATATTTTGCTGTTTCTCAGGCAGAAAACAGTGGTATAATTGAAATCTAATGTTAGGCACATTTGCTAGATGAGAGCAGACCCTTGTTTTGAATCTTTATCAAACCAAATGACCTTTTCTCCTGAATCTCTCACCATGTTCAATCACTACAGCATCTCTGAGCAAGTCTAAGCCAACAGAATGATTCCAAATGTAACATATCAGAGAAATCTCTGTGAAGTGGGACAAATTCAGTATTTTATTGAAGAATTTAATCCCTGAAAAGGAATGTCCTTGTCTCTTCCAATTTAACAATAATTAGAAAGGCATCTTTTAGGAGTATACTACTTAAAATATGAATATTTGACCCTATAAAAGATAGAGGTGCAGTCAGAGATTTATGTGCAGGATGTTCAGCTCAGTATTATTTAGAATAGTAAAATTTACAAGAAAACAAATGTCCAATAATACAAGTTAAACTAATTAAGGTTCAGCCATATGATGGAATTCTACATAGCCATTAAAATCTTTTATAGCAATATTAACTGATATAAGAAAATTCTCATAACTTTAATGAGAAAAAAATGGTTACCAAACAGAATGTTATGATCCTCTTTTAGAAAAAGAAGAGTGTAAACATTGTATATACATGGTTAATGTCAAAGACTGTCAGGACCACACCAATAGTTGACCATGCTGGGTTTATTTTTCATTGCCTTGAGGGAGAACACCCATCATGGAGAATTAAGGGGCATTTTAACAAGAAATGGTTGGAAAGAATATAGGTTTGTATTAAGTGGTTTGGGGAAAGGTTTAAGTTGGTGGGCCTTATTCTAGATCGGATGCCATCAGCAAAGAGAGAGAGTTTATGATTTGGGGGTTTTAGTAAATCTTTATCTAGAAGGAGAAAAGACCAGAACAAGACTAAAGATGTAACTTAAAAAAAAAAAAAAGACCAAATTAGTTACTTACATTAGCCAGGATAAGTACCTGCTGGGCCATTTTTGTGGTTTGGACAAGATTCATGTTTTCTCTGGGTTCAGACATGATTATGAAGTACTCCTCATTTGCCTTAATCCATCACAGTTATGGAATGCCCTTATCTGACATTAATCTTTTGGGAAATGGTTTATGGTCAACAAGAGAATGCCAAAGTTTAGTTTGTGAGTGCTAACCCAAGGCCCAGCTGATTAAACCAGATCATGTCTTGGATGTTAGGGACTGGCTTTCTTTTCACACACATATAAAAAGAAGACTAGAATTATAATGAATAGCATTTATTAGATGTTTATAATATTCTAGGTGCTGTTTTAAGTGCTTTACATCTTCTATTTAAATCATCACAACTCTGATGGGTAGATGCTATTGTTATTTCCATTTTCCAGAAAAGAAAACAGTGGTATGAAGGGATGAATCTACTCACCTGATGCCTCACATATAGTAAAGCAAAAATTCAACTCAGTGGCTATAGAAACAATACCTATATTATACTGCTTATGTACACAAGTAATTATTAACAGAAGTTACCCTTCAAAGGTGGTAGGTACACTGGGATTCAGCTGTTTTTGTTTTCTTCTTGTTATTTTCTAAATTATCTTACGTTAATATTAATTAATTTTTAATCAGAAAAAGTAATAATTTATTAATGAACTGATGAAAGCTCTTTTCCTGATGTCATTGTCCCAAATTCAAACCCAAGTCTTTGGTGGTGGCAGTACTCCCTCCCCTGAAAGTATGAATGAAAGGAGAAGAAAAATAGTAAGTAGACAACTTTTCCCTCCCTCTCTCATTCTCATTCTTTTCCCCTCTCTCCCCTCTCCTCTCTCCAATTTAGACAAAACTAACTGCATTGCCGGCAATAAAAGATAAAAGGTGGCAAAAGCTCCATTCTCAAGAGATTCTCCCTGAATCAAAACAGGCAAGGTGGAAGTTCCCCCCAAATATACATAATGACAGTTAGGAATGGAATTGGAAGGAGTAGAAGACAAAGTCTTGGTCTCAAAGGAAAGGCCCTTTATGTGTGGGAGAACAACACTCCCACCCCTGCCAGCTGAGCAATGCTGAATTTCTTCTGCACTAAAATGCAGCCCAGGCACTGAGAGAGGACACTCCTGCTCTTCAGCCTGCATAAGGGTTGACATTAAAAGGCCAGAAATTCTAGGGATGAGGTAGAACCAAGGCTGGGAGGGAATCACTTGGAAGGAAAAAGACTTCGGAATGAAAAAAGCTCCGCCAAAATGTTAAAGGTTCCCAAGCAGACCTATGAGTTGCTTTCCTTTCTCTTACTTTTGTCTCTGCGCTGGGATTAGTGCACATGAAACAACCCGTTCATTCTATGCTCAGAGACCGATTTTAGGCCTCTTGATAGGTGCCCACCCACTAGCTGCCATTGGCAGTCGAAAAGAGCTGGGCTCACATTATTTCCCACTGCTACCCCTAGCTCCAGCCCTTACATCTTTTCATCTGCCCAGGCTGAGAGCCACGGGGCATCCACCCTACCATTTAGCACCTCTGCTACTCAATGCTGGGTAGTTTCCCAAAGCGCGTGCCCTAACAGTCACTTGCGCTCGCCTCACCGCTTGCAGGGGCACAAGTCAATGAGGCTTTTCCCTCCGCGATCATCGTGAATCAGCAAAGCGCTGCAGAGCAGCGGCGTCTCAGGAAGCAGAAATTAAGATGCTGGGGGAAGGGTACAAATGGAGTGTGGCAGGGGAATTTCTAACCCCTTTCAGTGTGTCCCTCCTGAGGATGGCAATACGGGGCTGAGCAGGGAACTGTTGGCTGGAAGCTGCTGGACTTTGGTGTCCTGGGGAGCATTCAAAATCAGAGAGCCGGGTGCGGAAGAGCAGAGAAAGTGGATGAGAGTAGGGTGGAAGGGCCAAGGTAGCGCAGGCCGGGTAGGGAGAGTGCCCCCGGAGTGGGCAGCGCAGCAGTTGCAGGTGCTGCTGAAGGAATGTAGGGAACAGGGTTTGGTATGGAGGAAGGGAGAAGAGGATCAAAAAGGGAGGATTTCCCAGCCTGCGACTTCCTGTTTCCAACGTGCAAGTTCCCAAGTTCAGTTTGAGAAGTGCAGGGCTGCGTGGCGTTGGGGAGTCTGGGATGCAAGCCTTACAGAAATGCCTCTCTGAGTCGCGTTCCCCCACGGTGTCTGTCAGGCTCGCGCTCGCTCGCGCTCTTTCTCTTTCTCTCTCTCTCTCTACCCACCCCCCGCTTCCTTCTTTCCTTTTCCTCCTTCCGTCCCTATCCCCTCTTCCTACAGCTTTGATTAATATGCAAGTCCATGCTCAGTAGTGCGGGCCACACTCCAGGGGCCGCGCCTCCTGCCGCTGCCACCTCCCACTCGACCCTTGGCATTGGGAGACCAAACAGAAGCAACCAGAGGCGTGGGATGAGAAGGCTGAGAGCTTGGAGCGCAGAGCCTGAGGACCCCTCCTTGAGTCCTTGTCCCTACCCCACCCCCAATCGGATAGGGCGCCTCAATGACCCAGTCTCGGGGATCTGGCTCTGTCTGCTTTGCAGTGGATCGACCCAGGGGTTTGAAGCGCGCAAAGAAATGCGCTAAATTGTACCTGTGCGTGGCCGTTCCCGCCGCCGCAGGTCTATCTCGGGCTGAAGCCGGCGCCCGCCTTCTTGGGGAATTCTCCCGAGGGGGAGTGCGAGGGGAACCACAGTGGCTGCCTGCTGGCTCACTGCTGGTGCGCACACGCACACGCCCAACTTTGCCAAGCCGTCCGCGCCCCCCGGGCTCCCCCGCGCCCCCTGCGGCTCGACACTCTCGGAGACCTGTATCTCTCCAGGTCTGACATGAGGCTTTCCTCCACACACGCAAACCCTCCCGTGTGGAGGAGGAGAGGGCGGGGTGAGGCAGAAAAGGGGCTCATTGCTACACACTCCCTGACCAGACCAGCATTTCTCAAACACTCTATACCCGCAGGGGCGCCCGCGCCAGCCCCACCACTCCAGGTCCCCCAGACCTGCCAGTGACGACAGAGGGAGGAGGAGGAAGAGGAGGAGGAGGAGGAGGAGGAGGAGGAGGAGGCGGCGGCGGCGGCAGGGCGGAGAGCCCAGAGCCCAGGAACCCTGGCGACAGACGGTTCAACCGACCGACTGTCATTCAGCACTTTTATTACTGGGGAACTGGGTGGGAAGGTGTGGTGGTGGGGGGTTGGGGGCCGCTTGCAAGTAGAACTGCCCACTCTGGAGCGACCCTAAATTAGGGCGCAGGAAAAAGATTCTTCACGGACACATGTGGGCATTTGGGGTGGACGTGCTCCAGATGCACACCCGGACCCTCTGGTCTCGCCTAAGCTGCAGTGTTGGGGTTTCTTGCTTGGCTCTTACTTGAGAGGAGGCGTGATTTCCACGCTTGAGCGTCTTTGCTCCCCACCCCCTCTCAACACCAGCCAGTGCGCGCCACCACCTGAGCCAGGCGAGAGCCAGGGCGCACGCAGTCTTCAGCTTGCTCCCTTCTGCCTCCGGGGAGACTTGGCTCCAAGCGGGTCTGCCCGACGCACCACCCCACCCCCGTCCCCCGCAAAGGGAGAACTCTTTACTTTTTGTTTGGAAAATCCGGGCCATTTCTTTATTTATCTCCGGGTCTCCCTGGAGGAGGGCAAGGGAGGGGAGGGTAAGCGTGGCGGGCCGGGCCGGGGGAGGGGAGCTCAGGGAGGGGAGGGGACTGGGTGTAGCCTGGAATTCTCTGTCCTCGTGTTCCTAGGCTGGCGCGCAGAGTCTCCTGGCGATAGCGCCGCCGCCGCTCCCCGCGCCACCCCGTCGTTGGCTTCGGGGGTCGGGTGAGTGGGGTCATGACGCGCCGCTGGGGCTACCCTGTGCCCCGCCCGCGCTGAAAAGAGACGCGGTTGCGCCGCCCGGAGCCCCCCGGGCGGGAAGGCGGCGGGGGTTGGGGAGGGCGCACAGGATAGGGCGGGGTGGGGGCGGCTCGGAGGCCTCCAGGCTGGGGGGCTCTCCGGGCGGGCGCGGCCGCGGGCAGGAGGGCGTGTCTCCAGCCCGAGGGGACCCTCCAGAGGCGCGGCGCGGGACTCCCCGATGGTGGTGCCGCGGCTCCAGGAGAGCTCAGGGTCTTGCCTCCGCCGCCGCCGCCGCCGTCGCCGCCGCCGAGGGCGCCACCACCACCGCCGCCGCCGCCGCCGCCGCCGCCCGAGCCCGCGCCGAGCGTGCGCCTCGCCCTCCTCCCGCGCCCGCTCTGCTCTAGGATGCTGCGGCAGGTTCTGCACAGGGGCTTGAGGACGTGTTTCTCCCGGCTCGGCCACTTCATTGCCAGTCACCCGGTCTTCTTCGCCTCGGCGCCGGTGCTCATCTCCATCCTGCTCGGCGCCAGCTTCAGCCGCTACCAGGTCGAAGAAAGCGTGGAGCACCTGCTGGCGCCCCAACACAGCCTAGCCAAGATCGAGCGCAACCTCGTCAACAGCCTCTTCCCGGTCAACCGCTCCAAGCACCGGCTCTACTCGGACCTGCAGACCCCTGGGCGCTACGGCCGGGTCATCGTCACCTCCTTCCAGAAAGCGAACATGCTGGACCAGCATCACACGGACCTGATCTTAAAGGTGAGAGGGGGACTGGTGCAGGCAGCCTCCACTGGCGCCACTGGCGCGGCAAGGCTGGCTCTGCGCGGGGTCCCAGCTGAGAGCGCCGCCTCTCCTATCCCAGGTGGTTGGTGCAGGGGCTCCCCTGCACTGCGTGCCCCAGGGCGGCCTCTTGGAGCCTACCAGCGTACCCGATAGGTAGCGTCTAGGTCCGGGCCCGGCCCTACCCGCACTGCCTCAGCGGCCACCCCACAGCTGCTGCAACAGTTGGGGCGGCGGCGGCAGCCAAGGTGCTGTGGTCGGTGCGCTTGTTTTGGTCGCAGCGGGCTTGGGGGGCAGGGAGGCTTTGGGGTAACTGGGCCAAGGAACAGCTGAACGAACGAGAAGACATTCAAAAAAGTCTTCCTACTTGACAACAAAATAGTCTGTTTGATGGCGGGGGGTGGGATGGGATTTAGAGACACCTCTCCCCTATCCTCAGTTTCTTTCTTTTTTCTTTTTTCTCCTTCCCTCTAGTCCCTGAAGTGTTTTGGGAAAGGCTGCTGGAGGGGGATTGGGAGGGGCAGAGAAATTTGAAGCGGGATGGTGAGAAAATGCCTCCCACCCAGAAAAAAAGTGCGGTCCTTGGTGAGGACGGGAGCTGCCCTGCTGCCCTCTCCTCCTGAAGCAAGGTAGCCATATCTATATCTGAGGGTAGGAAATTATATTTGTAATTCGCAGTTATTTCATTTTTCACAATAGCTCCTCTCCTCTGAAATGCAAAAACTTCCTTGGGAAAAGAGAGAAACAATGATCTACTTGTATTTGGGTGCATTTGAGCGTCGGGTCGGAGTGAGGGGCACAGCCAGAAGGCTGAGGGTAGAAGCCAGGTTATGTGGCTCTGAAAAGAACTCAGGAAACTGAGCAGCTGGTTAGAGGGTGACACAGAAATCCGTTGTGCCTTCAGCCTGAGGTGGGAATCTAATGTGAAAAGTAAGGTTAATAGTGGTAACTTTCAAGAAGTTCCAAAGAAAAACAGAGGAGTAGCACTATATATGGAAAAATAGAAACCTTGAGAGAGAAAAGTCAAAACAGGTGAGAATATTCCATCTGAATCCCTGGGGATTGTGAGGTTTGTTTACTTCAGGTTCTCCTCTGGGGAGGGCAGATAGGAACCAGTCCCAGCTGTGATGGAAGATGCTGGTTTCGTGTGAGTCTGTGGTCCAGATCTGGGACTAGAAGACAGTTAGAATTTTAGTCCACTTATCCCAAGGAGAGACTGCTAGTGAACCTAGGGGACACTATCTTCCTCTTTTCTTCTCCAGGTAACTGTTTATCCCTAAGAGAAAAGCTAATTTTCCTCTATCATTTCCTTCCTCTATTTGTTAACACATTATCAGTCAGCAATTAGTAGAGAGGAGAATCTGGCTGGGGACTCCATGGAATTAGGACCTTCCACATTGAGCGGTTCCTGATATTTTTAATGGCACACAAATCATCACACATACTCACTTAATGCAGAACCTTATTAACATTAATCTGAGATGTTTGCTTTTCTCATGATGATACTTTCAATATCAAAGTGGGTTTTTTCAGTACTTCTGTGAACATATTTTGACACACAGATAAATACTGCTCCAAATGCTCTCCCAAGAAATATGTAGTAGATTCATCAGAAGCCTGAGGAAACTGTAATTTAGCCAGTTCTGACAGTTGGAAATGCCCCATTTTTTGATAGATGGTCTACTAAGTGATGTTTCTCTTTGCATTTTTTCCCTAAGGGGATGTTTCTATTGGCTTTTTTCCCCCCTAACAAACCATCACGTCACTGTGACAGGCAGTCACCAGTTACATTCATTCTCAAGGTTAATGAGACATCAACAGGCACATCAAATCTTTTTCAACTGGATTCTTTCTCCCTATTTCATTTTGATAAGTTTAGGACAGAAAGGCTTATTATAAGAGAAGGTTGAAACTAGAGAGAGCGAAGCTGGCTTTGCCTCCATGTATAAAGGGCAACTTTAAAAGACAGTGGTCAAGTCTGTGGACCGTTATAAGAAATGAGGTGGGTTTTTTATGTTCTAGATGTCTGGCTAAAATCAAAACCAAGGCAAATAGCAATCAGAACTCAATTCTAGCTGATGGCTCTGTGGTCAAACAAGATCATACAGCTTATAAAAATGCATACTTATGAACCCTAGGGAACTGCCTTCAAAATATGCATTTTTCTTTCTACATCCAACCCCTATTTTTGGTAGGTATAGAGCAAGGGGATAGGAAAATGGACCTTCAGTAGTCATGGTAATGTAAAGTGTGGGAGTAAGCACTTATTTTTTTCTCTTTTCTTTCCATTTGGAGACATGGTGACTTGTCCTTTACAAAAAGTGTTAGGAGTGAAAGAGTCATTGCTACTGCATTACTAGTGTTATTCTGAAACTTTGTTGCTGGCATCAAGGATAGCATCAACAGTTAACACTACACAAAACCCAGCAGTTTCTGACTGTTTTGTGGCATCACATTTGAAATAAAATGAAATGGTCAAAACATAAGCAGGGCTTGGGAGCTTTCTCAGGACTACCAAACTGGAGGAAGTAACTTGTAGGGCTGTGTAGGATATTTCAAGTATAATGTTCTTCTCCTTATAATGTTTTGGGGTGGAATCAAAGGAGATCCTTCTTGGGATATTAGTGCAGCTACTTGATGACTTAAATAGACTAAGGGGAAGTAATGACAGAAAATGAAAAAACAGGTTGACCTTTTAAAAATGTAATTGAGAATATCAGAAAAAAATCTAGTTTTGAAAATTCTAATGATCTGGTTCAAAGGTGTGTTCTCAAATTTGTTCAACGACACAATTATCATACTCTGATTTTGCAATCTAGAATTTGATCTCACACTGTGAGGGAGTCACTCTCCCTAGCAATGGTTTCCTCTGAAGGGTTCAGAGCAAATATATAATTTTGGGCAAACGTGGATGAAACCTGATGGTGCCCATAAGGGCTGAACTATTAATTTCTGAACCATTTTAATTAAGTGTTGATCGTCAAAGTCTTCATTTCACTAGAAAATTTAATTTAGCTCATTATGTTTTTAACAGAAAATCTGCAGTTTTCATCTCATAGCAAATTTCAGAGTAGGACCTCAAAAGCTTCATGGATTTTTTTTTCACAATTACCTGAAATGAAGTACAAAAAGATAGCATTCATAATTGATCTTGGCTATAACCAAGACAATATTTGATTTATTCCATAATCATATATAGAGAGTGAAGAATTGGTATAGCTAATTCCTTATGATAATATTATCACCTTTATATTACTTGATAGGTATATTTAAATGTAATATACTGGAAAAAGTGTCATCATCTCATTTTATAGATGAGAAAAGTGTTCCCTAGTAGTTAACTGACTTATCCATGGAAAAAACACAAGGACAGAACCAGGACAGGGACACAAGCCTATTGCTTTTTTCATGATAATTTTCTGCCTTCCATATGGTAAACTACTTGAATGATTTAAAATGTACATTTTGCTACCCAAGTGAAATATATTTGACCAAAGTCTTATATCCCATCCCACACTGTGGTTCTAACAGTGATCATTGGATGATAAGGACATTTTCTTGGCTGATTTTGTCTAATATCGATGAAATTCTACACATAGAAATTCCAGATGCCACTGTAGTTGTGGCTCAGTGGTAGAGCACTTGCCTAGCAAATATGAGGCACTGGGTTTGATCCTCAGCACCAGATAAAAATAAATAAATAAAGGTATTGTGTCCATCTACAACAAAACATATTTTTAAAAAAGAAATTCCAGATGCCCAAAGCAAAGCATTAGATATTTGTAATTAGCTATATACAAGACAGAAAGATAGAATAGTTACTGGGAAAAAAATCACTGGATGATTGAACATAGCTGTTTCCTGTAGGAGTGTTTTTCATTGGCAGGGTCCAGGTGGATTCAAGTGTAGTGTATGACAAAGTCCCTGGCACATAGTAACCAGTCAATAATATTTGTTTAATGGACCTTCCCTAGTTTACTTAGACATATATGTGAAGATTAAATAAAATTCTCTAGAAACTTCTTTAAAATATATTTTCAAAGTGACGTTTTTATTTTTACAATTTTTTGGGCAGCATCTAGGCTTCTTTTTCCAAGACACCATTTTCCATTCCTTAATAATAACCTCTATAGTCATATCAAAACATATTTTGGTTTTAAAACTGGGTAGGAGCATTTCCTTTGTACAATGGTCTTCTTCGGAGGAACCTCATAGGATGTTTACTCCCAAACCAAGGGAATCTTATTAAGGAATCTCATTTTGTTCAAATATCAAGTCTGTTTTATTTAACTCCTTTATGTTTAAATACATTAAATAGAATTAAATTGCAAACAAGGTTAATAGAATTTAACCTGGAGTTATTTAATTCAGGCTTTCCAAGTAGGGCAGCATAACTGCTAGCTCAAGGTTCACAAAGACCTGGTAGCTAGATCAAGATCCCAGTTTTTCCAAATATTGTCTCAACACTTTCAATCATTATGGGATTCATCATTTCTTCCTTTACAAGCTAAGTTCAGTACCTTAGCAATTTAGGGAGACCCTGTCTCAAAATAAAAAAATGCAAAGGGCTGGGAATGGGACTCAGTGGTAAAGAGCCCCTGGGTTCAATTCCCAGTACAAAAAAAAAACAAAAAACTAAGTTCAGCAAATTCAAACCTAGTTTGAGCTTAAACGTTTTTACATTTTTAAAATATTGTTTAAAAACAAAAAAAGAAGAAGGCTATGCAAGAGGGTCTGTAGGTGACTCACAGAGCCTAAAATATTTTACTATCTGGTTCTTTGCATACAAACTTCTTATGCCATTTTCCAAAATTTCATTGCTGGAGCCATTTCAGGATTTTAGTACTGATAAATTAACCTGGAAGGCAGTAGTTCTCAGCTGGGGTGGGGTCACTTTGCAATGCCTGAAGATGATTTTTGGTTGTCACAATGGTGGTAATAAGGCAGACTGTACTACTGGCATCTAGTGGGAAGAGGTTAGAGATGCTGCTGAATATGCTGTAGTGCACAGCACAGCCCCCAGAACAAAGAATGATCTGGTCCCAAATATCAGTAGTGCCAAGGTGGAAAAATCCTTCTTTTGTGTTTGTTTTTATTAGGATTTTTTCAGCTATGCCGATTATGTAAAATAAAAAAATGCCAAAGAGAAATAACCATCTAAAATCTTATAGAACTTTGGGGACAAATATTACAACCTCTGAGATGATGCTGCCTTGGCCAATTAGGCAGACACCAGATTTTCCAATGTAATCTTCCCCAAGATGCAGTAATCTTGCTCCCTCTGTAACTCTTGTCCTTATGGTTTAAATCCTGCTGGCTATAGAAGAACCCAAGAAACTGAATGCAGTCTAACTACCTGGATGGCAAAGCTGCTGAATTGACACTGGCCTTTAAGACTTGTCAGTTAGCAGAGTGCCCATTATTAGCACACCTAAACACTCAATCTGTAGCGGTTGCCCACTTAAGCCAGGATTCTTCTAAGAATTTAGAAGACTCTACTGTGAATGGTGACCTGTCAAGGGGGAAGAAGGCAATACTTTGTTGCCAATCCAGCTGCTTTGCTTTTCTGAGTGTAAAAGGACAAAAGAAGAGCTTGCATCCAAGGAACATGTTATCAAAGAACCTTGGGTTTTGAAGGCACCTTAAAGGTCATTTCTGCAGACATTGATGCAGGAATCTGTTCTTAGTATCTGAGGGTGCTTTGTCTGATGACAGGTGCTATGATGCCTTGGGCAGTCCAGTCTCTTCTGTGAGTTATTCAAGTGGCAGATACTCTTTTTAAAAAGATTGAGCCCAGACCTGAAAGGGCAGCAATTGTGCATTTGCCCAGCCAGTCAATTGCTTTTTACACTTTATTTTTGCA
This sequence comes from Sciurus carolinensis, assembly GCF_902686445.1. Classification (NCBI taxonomy): domain Eukaryota; kingdom Metazoa; phylum Chordata; class Mammalia; order Rodentia; family Sciuridae; genus Sciurus; species Sciurus carolinensis. The sequence goes on from NW_025920186.1 coordinate 693,257, forward strand.
CTTAGGGGAAAATTAAGATGAGATTGAGGTCACTTTTCAGTCTCTTTTCATTTCATAGGAAGTATGTCCAAATAACCTAAGTACATTCTAGTGTTGCCTGACATTTAAGTACTTTTCATTTGTGTGACTAAGTATCTCAAATGCCCACCTCACTTATCTCATTTAGATTTGAGGATCAATCTTTTACTTTCCCCATGCAGGTAAGCTTTTGGGACAAACACTGGTTATTCATCTAAACTGAAATTTCAGTATAAAGCCACAACAGGAAGCCCAGTTTTTTTAATGACTCATAGTCTCTCTATAGATGTCATTCTAGAGTTAGGAAAGGATGATTATTTTTTAAGTGGACATAAACTCTAAACCTCTTAGGATTCACCAGACCTACAAATCTCAAAGAACAGTTCAGCATTAACTGGCAACACCTTATGATAAATAAGAAAAGGAGAAGTAAGCTAACAGGATTTATTTGTTTTCTTCCTGAGAGGTTGCAGCATCCCTTGGCACAGGAGCTAGGGCACTGTGAGATACTGGTGAGCTGATCAACTTTGAATTGTGGGATGTGCCATCTGGTACCTGACTTTGGGGCCCAGTATGAGACCTAAGTGATACTTGAGATAGGCTTAAAGCAGACTTTGAAGTCACCTGCTTGGTAGCACATCACAGCAAGCAGGCCTGTCTGCAGCACCACCTGTGTCTCTACCACATACCCAGAAGGCCACAGAACTACTGAGGAATCTTGCCAGACTGATTTAATGACCAGCAGGGGAGGTGAGTAATCTCTAACCTTTAAAAGACAGGGGAAAAAAAGGAAATCAACATCAGTTGTTATTTCATATGGGAAGCCTGCATAATATGTCATAACATGTCATGCCTTCAACTTCAGAATTCATTTTTTTAACAAAAGGAGGTGATAAGGGAATAGAGAAGCTATTTTTTATCTTGGTCTCTAAGCAATTCTCTTGAGAATATTGTTTCCAGTATTTTAGAAGAAACCCATTGTTAGGACTTCCACTTTTCGTGAGCACCAAGTGCAGTCAAGATGATTTTTTTGAGTGTAAAGCAGTTATCTTGGGAGGTAATATCAGAAAATGCTGATAAAAAAGTGGGGAACTACAATAGGGAGTGGCAATTAGTCAAACAGGAAAGAAATATCAAGCAAGTGTCCACTGTGGGCATCTAGGGCTCGTTCTCAGTGGGACTCTGGAAAACACTGTAGAACATGTGTCTAAGAAATCCCAACTTGTGGGTGATGAAGCTGGTTATTTCTCAACTCCAGTCTATGTGGCTGCCTGTGATGGCAATAAATTACTGGCATTTCCATATGCTGAATTAGTCCCTGTGACTGATTTTTTTTTTTCAGATTCAGGAAGAGCACTACAAGTGCTTGCAGTAAGTAACCTTGGCACGTAGAAGTGAGTGTGAACTGAGAGGATATGGGTGGGACCCTAAGAACATCTGTCTTAAGGGTTCAAATCTGGCCAGAGTTATACCTTTAGGAATTTAGGGCCCAGTTCCAAAAGGATATCCATCCTGAACTAGATGTCCATGATCCCATCTCCATGAAGTTTATAAGCATAACTGTTTAGTCATTTTTGAGAAACAACTGGATGCTGGTAAAATTTATTCCAAACACATCCTAGATGGTGGTTTTAGATGCCAAACCTCCACATTGAGAGGCATGTCCACTCTTTAGGAATAAAGAAGTCTGCATGCCCGCATCTCATAGTCCCCATACTCACACACACACTGTTGGTGTTCTCCCTAGAAATGGACCCCCCTCCATTTAAGGTCCAAATCACATGCTTATTACTTATGAGGCTTTCTCAGATTCATGTCTTCTCTTTCCTAAATCTACCTGGCTTGCACTTGTGTCCACATTCTTTAATGCTTAACTGTAGACCAATATATATAATTTGCTATACTGTCATGCTATAGTTTCTCTTGAGCAAGATCACAAATTCTTCAAGGATAGGAACAATGTCTGACACTGCCAGATCTCTCCTAGAGCCTAGCATAATGTGGAGTGTGCAGCAGGTGCTTAATAAATTGTTGCTGGTTGATGGCCTAGAGGATGGGAAATGTGTTCTCCTTCCCTATTGATTTTTTGGGTCAAATAAATTTTTTGCCTGGTAGCATGAACACATGATTTCTTCAGATCTATCTTCATTTTTCATCCTTGACAAATCTTGGTTTCAAACTTGTTGATAAACATCCCTTCTGCTTCCCTGCCAGCATTTACTTTATATGAGGAGAAATTCTTTAAAAACGAAACACCTGACATCCTTCCATATTCTGGTCAAAGTACAGTTTGGGGAGGCATAAGCTTGACCTTAGTCCCCACTGAGTAGTTCATTCCCATGTTACAATGTGCACCACTCTGCAGTTCCCACAAGCATGCTGGAAGTCTGCTGTCCACACTACAGAAACATTTATTTGCTTGAAGCAAAATCTCAAAACATTGGGCCACACCCATAACTGAAATGTAAACATGAAACACACTTTAAAAGCAAGGAAAAGTGGGGTTGGGGTTGTAGCTCGGTGGTAGAGCACTTGCCTAGCATGTGTGAGGCACTGGGTTCAATTCTCAGCACCACATATAAATAGATAAAATAAAGGTCCATTGACAACTAATTTTTTTAAAATCAAGAGCAGGTGTCTTTCCAGCCATACCAGTCAATGTCAAAGTGATCAGCATTCTGATGTTACTTAGCCCTGCTCTTCTTAAGACTGAGCCCAGGATAATAAAAAGTATTGTTCTAAGAGGGGAACTTAAAAAATTGATACTGGCACAAAGTTAGCATATCTCTGAATTTAAATAGAAAAACTAGAACTATTAATTTTTCTATTTTGAAGGTGAGTATTCTTTTGCATATTTGGGAAGCTCTCCCACTGTCACTAATACCTTGACTTTGTCAATTTCAACTCTCTGAAGAAAAAACACATCTCTGCTACAGAGCTATCAATATAAGTGCTCAAAATATTCTATGATATTTAAAACCTAAATTTTATGAGATCTGAGTTGTTGGCTTTTGTTTTTATTCTTCTTGTGGTATAATATCTAGGCAAGTGCTCGCACTGACAGAAGTCTATCTGATTGCACTTAGACTTTTTAACATGCACGCACATCCCTTGGGCATCTTGTTAAAATACCCATTCTGATTCAGTGGGTTTGGGGTGGGAACTGCCAGTCTGCATTTGTGACAAGTCCTCAAGAAATGCTGATGCTAATGGTCAGCAGACCACACATTCAGTAGCAAGGCTTAAACTTAGCTGTTGTGAATAGAACATTGGATTTGGAATCAAAACAGCAAAACTTGGGTCTCAGTTTGCCTAAGTATGTGACTTTGGGCAATTTACCTCACCTTCCTGAGAAGCAGGTTCCTCATTTGCACTGGGTGTCATGGCATCTCCTTCACCCACTTAAGGTAAGGATATAATGAGATAAAGTATGTGAAGGTACTGTGTAACTGTAGCCTTGTGTTATCATTATTACTATTTGCTTTGAAAATAACTGTTATTTCCTCATGTACCAGCTCTTTCAAAGTGATTTTTGCCTGTTGAGTAAATACACACATAAGCATTTTTTTCTTTGATCCATCAGGCAATAATGGGTGCTCAATCTACATTATTAATACTTCGATTGGCAATTTGTTGGTCTTTTAATGACTCCATCCGAGTCATTACAGGTGATTAGATTCATCCTACAGCTGAGCAAGCAGCCCTTCCTCCTGCAGAAAGTTCTTAGGCAAGCCCTAGCTGTCAGTGGGGCTGGGCACTTTGCATTCCAACTCATCAAGGTAGTTTCTTTGTGCTTAGAAACTCATCTTCATGCTTGAGGGCACCTTGCTTACAAAGGAAGTCTTCAGTTCCTGCCCAGGGAAATGCTTTTGGTGTTTAAAGCTCTAGGAGGCTGTGGCCTCAGGTATCAAGGTTCTCTTCACCACTCTCCACAGCACAGCATGCCAGAAAAAGGGATACTCCAGCAATTTAGGCGGGAGAGTTGATAATTCTTCTCTTTCACTTAATTTACATGACTACAGTGTTTCCCTGGGAAATCTTGCCCACATAAGTAGATCTGCAAGCACTTCAAAGGGAAGAGTGTTGTCAGAATTGCCAGAGATCAGGAGAACCAGAAAAAGTGATAATTGTAAAGCCCTTTGAAACTGAAATGTTGTAAAAGTTTGCTGACTGAGGATTCTGATCATTTAGGACAGTGTGCATCCCCACCCAATACTTTTCAAATTTTCTTTTTATAGGGTTCTAAAAGAAATCAGTAATTAGGCTCAAAATTGAATCCACCAAAGAAGATTCCTCTGTCTACCTAGTTCTCTAAGCCTAATCTCTTCAAACAAAACTAGCCTTAGTGTGAAGATCAGTATTGCTTCTCAAGTTTGACTGCACTTCTGAATTCCCTGGGAATTTCTATCAAAATGTAGATTCTGATTCAGTTGATCTGGGGCAGCAGGCCTGAGATTCTGCATTTCTAACAAGCTCCCAGGGATGCTGATGCTGCCTGTCTCCAAACCACACTTTAAGTAGAGCAGTGCCTTAGTGGACCTGAAGAACTTTTCTGAACCTTTGTGTATCCTGACTAAATAAATACTCAGTGCTATTTAATTGCCTTCATAAACTAAAGCAGTGATCCTCCAACTTGAGTGGATAGTCCCTGAAAGCCCTATCTAAACATACACTATGGGCTCCACTTCCACAGTTTCTGAGGCAGTAGGTCTGGGATGGATCCTGATAATATGCTTTTCTACCAGTTTCCCAAGGTGATGCTGTTCCTCCTGGTTGGTACGGGGACCACACTTTGAGAGCACTACTGTAAAGCATCCTAGTAATTAGCTGCCAGGACTAATTCCAAAAATGCAGTCTCTCCCTGTAGAAGCTGGCCAACAGATACAAGCAGGGTGCAAAAGTTATTTGTTCAGCAGTTAATTCTGAATGGTGCTATAATAGCTAGTGTATAAAGGGTACTACATAAATCTGAATATTTGAAGTTTACAGTGTAAGGCAGGTATGTTGCACAGAGGGATCTGCTCCATTGTCTATCACAAAGAGCTGGAGTTCAGGTGAAAGGGACTAAGTAGAGGAAAGAATATGCTGAGATGGAAGTAAAGAAATCGCATCCCCCACTTACACACACATAGTGGATGTCACTACCATCCCCACATACGTGATTGCCAAAACTTCCTTTCTTCCAAATATTTCCCACACAAAGTCACCTGCCATTTGCCTTTGCAGAAACTTCCTTTAAAGCAAACCAGGAGGCACAAATCAGAACAATTTGCTGTTTTTCTGAGACAGTGCCCCAGCTCTGCAGTTGTGTTAGAGAAAAAATTACTCATAGCACCTGTTAAGGAACTTTGTCAGAAACCCAGAGTAATCAGATGTGGAGAGTGGAGGATTCTAGCTAAATGGACTTAACTGCATTCTTGATAAAATTGAATGATGCAAAACAGACCAGGAAATCCAAAAGCCAAGACCTAAGTTGGAAGAGAGTTCAGGAGTCTGACTGGAGTTGGGTCAAAGAGTCTTTGTCAGTTGTCAGAGGTGAGGTGTCCACAGGGAGGGCCCTGGTACCTAATGTTCAGTCTACACAACTGATGATGTAAGTACTATTGGAGATGAAGAATTTCAGTAAGTACTGGTTTGGACCTAGTAGAGGCAACGTTTCTTCAGAGCCACAAAGTTCTCTGTTTTAAGGCTATGAACTATAAAAGTGTTCTTGTTCAATTCACTTAACCTCTATGGGAGCCTCAGTTTTCTTGCCTATAAAATGAGATGAGCAGTATACCATTATGAAATCCACCTAGTCTTCTCCATAGCAAAGACCTGTTCTCCAGGGCAACGGACCTACCAAAGCACAATTCTGAAATTTTATCTTGGGTTCTTCTCTAGGGCAGCCCCTTGAATCCTCCTGTCCTAAGGGGGTGTTGACAGCAGGTCAGGGATTCAAGGAATATTTAAAGCATTGCAGCAAGGAAAGAGAGTAGAGGACAGGGGAAAAAATCTATACCAGTGGAGAAATACTTGTTAAGGTCATATCCCCAAGGCACAGTTCCACTAAAAGACTAAGATTTCTTTGGAAGATTATATAGAATTTATTTCTCTTCTTATACTTTACCACCATATCAATAGGGCTGAAAGAGCAACAAGATGCAGATTCTCTAAGGAGGAACATGTAAGGAAGCCCAGAGTCAACATGAGAGACAAAAACAGGACAATATAGGAATTTGAATCTTCTGGTACCTATAACTACAACAAATATTAACTGTATCCTGATTCACAGATAGCATAAGTCTACACTCTAAAAGCCTACTTTTCTCTGTTCCTATTCACTGATATAAGTCCAGCTTTGGAAAAAATACTTCTTATTTTATTTTGTACAGTACTAAAGATTGAACCCAGGGCTGCTCTACCCCTGAGCTATATCCCCAGATCTTTTTTATTTTTATTTTGAGACAGAGTCTCACTAAGATACCCAAGCTAGCCTCAAACTTGCAATCTTTGCTGAGTAGCTAGAATCACAGGAGCATACCACCACACCCAGCTTGGGAAAATAATTTATAAGGCATGCAAAAAAAGAAAAGTATATCTATAGTCTGAAAGACAAAGCATCAGAACCAGACTCAGATATGACAAGGATGTTAGAATTATCTAAGAATTTGAAATAACTATGATTAATACATGAAGGGCTTTAGTAGAAAAAGTAGACATCAAGAACAGGCAATGTAAGCACAGAGATGGGTGAATGAAAAGGGAACTTTAGGTTTAAAAAAACATGGTAATATAAATGAGGAATGGTTTTGATGGACTCAACAACAGAAACAACAGCCAAAGAAAGAATCAGTGAACTTGAATATAAGGCAATATAAACTTCACAAACTGAAACAGTGTTAAAAGAAAAAGGTAAACAAAATCCAAACAATATCCAAGAATTGCAGGATAGTATCAAACGGTGTAACAAATAAATAGTTGTAATACCAAAGGAGAGGAGGAATGAAGCAGTACACATATTTTAAGTAATAATGACCAAAACCTAATGGCATATACCAAACTACTGATCCACATAACTCAGAGAACAGCAAGAAGTATAAGTACTCATAAAAAAACACACAAAGCATATCATATTCAAACTACAGAAAACCAAAGTCAAAGAGAAAATCTTGAAAGAATCTTGGGGGTGGGCAGAATAACTTACATAGAGAGTAACAAGGATAAGAATGGTATTAGCCTTGTCAGAAAAAAAACAGAAGCAAGAAGAGAATGGGGTGAAATATATGAAGTGTTGAAAAAAACCTACCAAGTTAAAATTCTGTTTCTAGCAATCTTGTGCTTTAAAGTTAAGGAGATATAAAACTTTCTCAGATAAAAACTGAGAGAATTCCAGTAGACCTTCCCTGCAAAAAGTTTAAAGAAGTTGTTCAAGCAGAAGGAAAATGATACAGGTCAGAAACTCAGAACAAAAACTATAGGATAAATAATAAATGAAGATCAACTAAAGTAATTTTCTTTTTCTTAATGAATCTAAAAGGTAACTTCTTTTAAAGCAAGAGTAGTAAGAATGTATTGAGTGATTATAATGTGGATAAGTGAAATGAATGGCAGTCATGTCACAAGGGATGTGAGGGAGAAATTAGGACCTCTGTTACAACTACATTACATGTGAAGCATATAGTATTATTTGAAGGTGAAATTCGATTAGGTATAAGTGTGTTTTAAGTGCTAGGGCAACCACTAATTATTTTAAAAAGCAGTATAACTGATAAACTAAATGAGGAGGTAAAATGCACAATTAAAACCATAGAAAGCAGAAAAGGGGGGTCAAATGTAACACAACAATTATAGTCACAGTAGATATTAATCCAATTATATCAATAATTGTTTTAAATGTGGATGACATAAATATACCAAATAAAAGACAATGACTATCAGAGTGAATTATGAAAACAAGACCCAACCCTATGTTGTCTTCAGGAAACCCACTTTATAAACATGAAGACTCACACAGGGAGGCTGAGGAGATAGCTCAGTCGGTAGAGTGCTTGCCTTGTAAGCACAAGGCCCTGGGTTCGATCCCCAGCACCCCCCCCAAAAAAAAAAAAGACTCACACAGTAAAAGGGCCAGGCATGTTGGCACATGCCTATAATCCCAGTGGCTTGAGAAGTGAAGGCAGGAGGATTGTAAATTCAAAGCCAGTCTCAGCAACTTAGCAAGGGCCTAAGCAACTCAGTAAAACCCTGTCTCTAAATAAAATATTAAAAAGGGCTGGGGATGTGGCTCAGCCCTGGGTTCAATTCCCAGTATAAAAAAAAGTAAAAGGAGCAGAATAATATACCATGTCAATGCTAATCAAAAGAAAGCTTAAGTAGCTATATTAATTTGAGACAAAAGTAACTTCAAAACTAGGGAAATCATCAGGAATAAAGAAAGGCTTTACATAATGATAAAAGAATCACTTCTCCAAGAAGATACAACAGTCCTAAACATATGCACCTAACAACAGAGCATCAAAATACACAAGGCAAAAAATGACAGAAAGGAAGGGAAAAATATATAAATCCATCATTATAATCCAACATGCCTATCAGTAATTGATAGAATAAGCAGGCAGAAAATAAAGTATACAGACGACCCGGGCAAGTAAAGGGCAAGGTGTCTACTATGGGAGGTGACATGATCAAACTTTTATAAGGATAGCACTTATAGAAGATAAAAGGTTAAATTGGAGAAACAAGGCATTGGAGATGAGGAGACCCCTCCTCCACCCAGGGAGCTGTTGTAAGCCTGTAAACAAGAGGCATGAAATAGGGTAGCTATAGATAGAGAATGAAAATTAGACCACACCGTTTCCCAAAACATGTTCTAGGAAAAGTTTCCTTTGGTGCTACCAAAAGAACGTGCTTTGGAGTAACTTTGGCAAACAGTACATTTATATCCCTATTACATATTAGCATACTAAAGACTGTAGAAACTTTCTTTGTAAAGAAACCTACTTAACTCTCTCCTGTTGAGCATTTCTCAAAATTATTTGATATGGACTTTTTTTTTACTTTCTTGATACCTCTATTAACATTTCTGAGAACTTAAGAACTTCAGAATATACATTAAAAATACTAGCCCCAAAATAGGAAGATGGAATTAATAGGATTACCAGATCTGAGAGTAAACTAAGGGAAAAGGGTGATTTTGGCTTAGAAGTTTCCCACCTGGGTGAGTAGAAAGAGAGTGATGCTGTTAACCATAACAGGAAACAGGTGGAAGAACAAATTTGGAGGAAAAGATTCAGCTGTTGGATATATACCAGTTGAAATACTGCCATAGCTTGTATTTGCAAATCTTTAGGAGGCAGATGGAAATTCAGATCTGGAGTTTGGAAGAGAGATGAGGTATTGATGGGAACTGGAGATTGGTCAGCATAAAGGTGAAAAGTCAAACTGTGAAGTGGAATTTATTGCCCATGAAAAATTTATTCAAATGTGATAATCTCAGAAGTGCCAGAGATGGAACCTTGAGTAAAACCAAATAGGTAAACGTATAAGAATCAGAAGGACACAGAGAAAGCTAATGGAAAGACAGGAGGAGAGGAAAGAGTTGAGTCATGAAATTCATCACAGGAGAGAGGGAGGTTTCCAATCAAACAACAGATATTTACTGAACACCTTTGTTTGTTAAGTACATGATAGATTTCTAGACTGTATCCCAGAACTCAACCAAAACTCAACAGTGATTTCTAAGAAGATAAATCCAATAGCTACTTTTCAGTGTTCATCTTCTTAAACTTTCAGCAGATACACACAGTTATTAATATAATATTAAAGGAGTACATATAAATATTTGGGATGGTTAAGCATGGTAAGATTTCCATGGTATTCCAGTAAACTCCATTAAGGCCTGAGCATAGTTTTCTACACTGCTATACCCCAAAAAACTGCTATGTCTTCCAAAGATCACACAGCCTTAAAATTTCATCATGTATCTCAGTGGTTCTTAAGAAGGGTTACATGTTAGAATCACCAGAGGAATTCAAATATATCACGCCAAACATTACACTCATTGATTCTTATCCCACTGGCCTAAAACCAGAGTAACCTACTCCAAATATGGTCCATATACTGGCAGCATCAGCAGCATCTGTATCCCTGGGACACTGTTAGAACTGAAGACTCTCAGGCTCCATCCAGACCTACTAAAATTAGAATCTACTTTGTAACAAGACCCCCAGTTGATTTGTGTACACACAAAAGTCTGAGAAATGGTGGATGTAAGTATGGTGTAGAATGCAGTCCAACCATGGGCACTATTTTGAAATTCTTGTAGAAGATTCTAATGCACAGAGTTCAGACCCACTCCTGGATAGAGGAGATAATTTTAGAACTTCATTAAGCTGATATGATAAAATTTCATAGCATTCTACATGTATTAAAAAAACACATGCAAACATTGATTAAATCTAAATAAGGTCCATTGTTGATAGTATTTTACTGAAGTCAGTTTCATGATTTTGATGATGTACTATGGTTATGCAAGATGTTATCATTATGGGAAGACAGGTGAGAGATACATAGGAACTCTGAACTATATTTGCAACTTATTTTCAAATTAAAATAGAGCATTTTAAGCCAAGAAAGAGCCTGCCTAAAATGAGGAGCAGCTGTTCTCCATCATCATCTAAAATATAAACAGGCTCCATCATTTTTTGGAGGTGGGGGGGCATTGGAGAATTTAAAGCAGAGGGAAGACAGCTTTGGATCTGTATTGTAGAAAAATAACTGGTGGCAGTATGGAGAGTAGACTTAAAGTAAAAGTGATGACTTATGAAGCTTTTTCTGTCATCCATATGGGTTATGAAGGGTAAAACCAAATCAGCAACATGGAAATAGAGTAGAATAGGATGGATTTAAGATTCAGGAGACAAAATTGATAAGATTTGAGGAAGGATGCAAGCATGAGCCCTTGCCATGATTTAATGGTATGAGGGTGGGTCCAAGCATCAGAGTTTGAGCAGTTCCACAGTTGGTTCAAATGGGCAGGACTTAGAGGGGATAGATGAGAGGCTCAGATTGTGGAAACCTGAAGTGTAGATTAAGCCTTACAGGTTTTCAAATCTCCCACCCAGAAAAGGAGAGGAGAGAGGCAGCAAAAGTGCAGCCAGGAAAAATTAGGGTGGTAGTCCTTCCTCTTACACTTTTTTATGTGGAAAAATATTGTAAAGTTTTGAGTTAAAATATTTAAAGCCATAATCTTTGCAACTTAGTTACCTTCCCATGGCTTATCTAAACAAATATACATTTAAAAGAAAATAAGACAGTTCAGTTCAGTTGTTTGTGCCATCCGACAACCTCAGCTTATTTAAAATGCACACCTTTTTTTCATGTGAAGTATATATACAAAGAAATCTTAAGAAGATTGAATAGCAATGGATTGGAAACGAGGTGAAATTCATGGTTTTTGGTTTTGTTTTTGACTGCTGTTAGCACTTCCCAACTTGTCTCCTAAAGTCCACCCAAATACTGTTCCCTTCCGCCTCCATGAAAGTCTTCTTTGGAGGTGGTTTGTGTTTGCTCCTGTTCAGCTTTTTTTGGAATCCAGCCAAATGCTGCAACAGATACAGAGTGTAGCTGCTCCTGTCCCCACCGACTGGGGCAGCAAAACAGCAGGCTCTGCAATCCCCCTCAGCACTCACTGCTGAGAATCCCTGAGGTGTTTTGAGAATATACACCCTGCCCCAGAATCACAAATGGAAAGTATCAGCTCATGGCTGATAGACTGTCATCTACAACATGATTTGCCAAAGCTACTAGTCTCCACCTCATAAAAAAGTCTGAGATTTCCCTACTGAGAGTTGCTTGCTGCCTGTTGACTTCTTTTATATAGTTGTATGCAAAGGACTATGAATATATTGCCACTTCAAAATGGCCTGCTCTTCAACATTTCAGTTTTCCCCTTATGGACATTTTTGTCCCCTTGTTGCTTACAAAGAGAAGTTGCAGAACCTGTTACTGCCATTATAATAATGCATAAGAACCTCATAATACATAACAAGCATATCACAGATTATAATTATTTTAAGTGATTAAGTAAGAAAACATTAAGGTAGCATTTATAGGGATACTGCTGTGTTCCAGGTTCCTCTGACACAATGTCTGAGCTTTCTATAGTTAAGTTATTTACAAGGTAATAGAGTAACACCTAAGCTCATCCATTTCTTAAATGAACCCAAACTTAGTTCTGAGGTCTATAGGTTAGTTTATGTTGATTCTAGTAAAGCTCACTCAGCCTGGTGAGAAGAAACACTAAACTGAGAATTTGAAAATCTCTTGATTCCTAATTCTGATGTGCTATTCTTCTATTCTTTCTAGAAATGCATACATTAATATCTTCCTGTGTATTCCCTTGAGAACTAGACTGGAAAAGCATTGCTATATTCTTTGTTGTTGTTTTTAAATTGCCACAGTATCTTTACTTTTATAGACATAAAAGGACATGTATTCACTTTAACAATTGTCTATTGCCACATGTTCTGTTTCCTCTTTTTTGTTTGCTTTGCTTTGTTTCCTGAGTGAGAACTAGCTAGTACTTTTATTTCATCACTTTTCAGTATTTAAGTAGGCTTCAGGATATGCAAGTGGAAGCTGTTTGATGCATGCTGGTGATGCCAGAAAAATTAGTATATTGGCTTATCAAGAATGTTTGTCTCTATTATTGTGTGTCTATTCTTTCCATGCACTGTGCTGGGAGTGGGGATTAAATAAAGAGTAAGACTCAGTTCCTCCCCTTAAAGAGCTGAATGAAGATGCTAGTATAATATGGTAAGTGATGAACTGTATGTGTCCATACACAGGGCACCAGGGAGAACCTAATCTGCATTTCCATGGCAGGCTTCCTGGAAGATGTGATGTCCGCTGAGCCCATCAATCCTCATAAATCCAAACTCCTAGAAGAGAGGGAAGGGGACTATGACTTGGCTGCTCACTATGCAGCCCTTCAAAACAGTCACAGTTTCATATTAGTGCTGATTCATAGCAGCTTCTCCCCCAAATAGAGGACAGAGCTCTAAAAAGTGCCATGTAGATTCTTCCTGCCTCACATCAAATAACTCACTGCAGAATATCATATTTATTAAACATTGTCAGTGTACCTCCCACAAGAAGAAAAGTGCTACTTCTCAGAAATAATACAACCTTCACATCATGACAGAGGCAGTTGTTCAATAACAGTGACACCACCAGACAGTGAAGAAGTATACGAGATTTCTAGGTATTAAATTAAAACCATCATGTGCTTCATGAATAACAACTCATGGGTAAACATGCCAGCTCCATTTTCTGATAGAGATGGGAAAAGTGTCAGTATACAAAAGAGTACTGACCACCTGTTGTGGGCTTTTCTGCCAGATATTTTATCTATATTGTCTATTCCAGAATCAGCACTATAAGACAGTAATTCAATTGTGATGATAGGGAAAATTGAGGCTTCAGAAGGATAAATTGCTCAAGGTCATCAGGAAGTAACCTAGTAGGATATGAACACAGGTGTGTACAACTCCAGTGTCAGGCTGTTTCTAGCATGCTGGGCTGCCTCTGAAACTCTTCCTTCTTTCACATTTTCCAGTCAATCTAATCTTGAACTTAGATATACCCCTATGAATCAATAAGGAAAAGACAAAACAACCCAGTAACCAAAGAAGAAAAAGAAAAAGTCTTGAGTGGATACTTAGAAAAAGAAAATAGCCACAGGGCTAAGGAACATGCAGAAAGGTGCTTAACTTCAGTCAACATGGACATGCAAATTAAAACCATAATGAGATATGGTGTACACCACCAGAATGGTAAAATTTAAGAAGGCTGATTATACTAAGTATTGCTGAGGGTACAGGGCAACTGGAATTCTCATATATTGCTGGTGGGAATGTAAAAGGATGTAATAACTTTAGAAAACTTATCCTAAATATGTGCATATTCTATGATCCTGAAATTTCACCTCTAGGTCTATATACCCAGTGGTGCACTGGGACTGGCTTACTAAAATCTGATTGGGTGCATCTCTTCCTAACTCACATCCCCTTGGTAACCTTATATTGATCATGTAGAGGGTATTTAAAAACGCACACCAGAGATATTTTTATTTGAGAACTGATTGTTAAATATTTACCAGCACACCAAAATATATACCTGAGAGAAATGAGTATGTATGTCCAAGAGTGTCCACAGAAATTTTATTTATAGAAACTCCAAACCAGAAATAACACAAAAGGTCCACCAACAGGAAAATGGAAAAATAAATTGTATCTTCTCACAAAGTAATACTATATAGCAAAAATAACTAACTATTGATAAACAACATGGATGGATCTTATAGATCACTTGAGTAAAAGATGATAGTTACAAAAATTACCTACTGGCTGATTCCAAGTATAGGAAGCTCAAGAACAAGCAAAACAATGTTGATAGAAGTCAGAACAGTTTTCCTCTGGAAGTGGTGGAGGTATTAACTGGGAAAGGACATTAGGGGCCTTTCTGGGTGCTAAATATTCTGTCTCTTGATCTGAGCAGTGTTTATATGGGTATGTACATATAAAAATTCATTATACTATACACTTCAGATGTGTACACTTTATAAATTACACCTCAGTAATGAAGAATGTACACACACACACAAATTCAGTGAACACTTGTAAGTAAGGCAGAAGAGATACTACCATCCCAAAAGTACAGAGCAATAGTGAGTACCAACAATAGTGAGTACCAACAAGGAGGAAAACAGCCTGAATCTTGGCAGACAAACCAGCTCAGTTTTACTGACATCCGACACACTGCCATCATGGAGACTTTCAACACCTGTACTGGCAATAGTGTCGATGCAAGGAGAATTTGTCCCACCAGCACATAATCTCCAGGCACATCACTGCCTGGGAAGGAATCCAGTGAACACATCAGCTGTCTCTCCCACACACCTACTGCCATAACAGCAGAAATACAGAAATGTAAAGATAGGGACTCTCGTCCAACTTGGGAAATATGCCAGCATTTGCTGTCAACAGAGAACACTAAGCCTGAGACCTTACCTATTGAGATTTCCCAGAAGGATGCACAGAGGCTTCTATATATTGCTAAGCTTTTTTCAAATAAGTAAAACCAAAAACATGCCTGTTTCCTTTATTATCAGCTGGAAGGAAAAAAAAAAAAAAAAGAGATCGTGTCATTTCTCAGTTCTCCATTCCGGGCAGGATGCAGGCTGAGCCCTTCTTGAGGAGTTATGGTATATTCTTGTCATCAGTATACCCAAGACCCACCATGTGATTAGCTTTAAGCCTTATGAAAAGATTGAACAGTGCCCCAAATGAGGGAAAAGTGCAGTTGATAGCATTTGGCCATATATATTTATGAACTCGTCAGAGTCATTTGGAAAAATGTGCATTGCATACCTCCTGTGTGCATCATCAGAAAAATGTGTCCACTGTCAAAAGATTCAGTATGAAGAGAAGCTCCCAAGATCCTAACTTTACTCCCTAAGTGTTGGGTTTTATTTCCACATAACTACCTTAGAATATACAAGACACTGGGAAATTGGTTTTAGACTATTTTAGTGTTTTGAGGGCACCTGAAAACTCTAATTCCATGGGCTTTACACATTATTGGACATTGTCTTATTTTGGGTTCCCCCAAGAAGCAAGCCCTGAAACAAGAAATCAAGTAAAATCAGTTTATTTGGGATGTGAAAGGCAAGAAGTGGAGCAGGGGGTAAGACAATGGGGAAGAAGCCTAGAAAGGTATGTAATTAAGTAGGCCACTTCATGAGCAACTGGAGCACGATCTCATTGGGGAAGCTCTTAGAATCAGTTTAAAACACACCCACCCCAGAACTATACCACCCATGGGGAGGAAGCTGCAGGAACAATACCACCCATGGGGAGGAAGTTGGTGTTTTCATACACCAACTCCCATCTGTCATTGGTTGAAGGCCACTCCCAAGGGGTGTTAATTCCCCAGCACTTCTGGCCTGCCAAGCAGATGGCAAAGTGGGCTCTTTGACAAAGAAGTGTGGGTGCTGGCATTTGAAGTCAGGCAGGTGTGCTCTCAAGAGATAAGAGCTAGAGGATATGAACAAGGTGCCAACTGCATCTGCTACTGAATAACTTGAAATAACTGGCCAGGAATTCCTGTGTTTGTATCCTGGATGCACTTTAGAAATGTACATATTAACAAGTAAAAGGCCACATATCAGCTAAATTTGCACATCAGTAAATCTGTAATTGATAGGGGGCACAATAAGACCCAAACCTGGGAAATGTAACCCAAATGTTTAGTTAAGTACTATGGAGCTGAACTTTTTCATCCAATTTTACTCCCTGGTTTACTTCCTGGGTTAAGATTCCAGATCTATCAAAAGGTAGAAACATAAACCTGCCTCTTTTAAGCCAGTATGACCACTGTACATCACACTTTCATTTCACCAGTGAACTAGTTTTTGTATTAGAGTTTCATTCCATCTCTCTGCCTCACTCTCCAGCCTTCCCAATCTAGTTACCACACTGCAGGTAGCGTGATCTTTCCAAGACAGAATTCTGATCGTCTCATTCCCTGTTTAGAACCTTTCATTGGTTCCCACTTGCCCACAAGACAAAATCTGTCTTACAAGTTCAGTAGACAAGGCCTTGTATGGTTTGAACTTTTCTTGCCTCTAACTTTCAAATTTCCCACTACACTAAATTACTTCCATTTACCCTGGTATCTTTTTTCTGTCTCTGAGACTCTGCCCTTGCTGCAGCTTCCACATGAAACACTCTCCCCACCAGTACCTCACATCTAGATAAGCCTCAGCCCATGATTAACTCTTCATTCTTTAGTCCTAATTTACAAGTCACTTCCTCCAAGAAGTATTCCCTGATGCCCACAAGTCTAGCATGGATGCCCTTCCATTAGTAAACTATACATCTCCCATCTTAGAAATCCACACACTACCCCCACTGCTCTATGTATATTTATGTGTGTGCATGCACACAGTCACAGTCACCCACACTCACATAACACACCAACATACTAGACTCCCTGTACCCTACACCCTTTAAGCTACTATGGTCATAGTACTATGACACTTCATTTTCTGGTTTGCCTGTGCTAACCAATTCCAACAATATATCTAAAGTCTGTCCCCCAGACTGTAAGTTTCTTGAGGGTAAAATTATGTCTTAAAGATCTTTATATCCCCAGGGCTTACGTAATCCCCAGCATAGTGCAGACATTTAATACATGTAGAGTAAATGAATTGTTATAATTGGTGATGAGGTGCAGAAGACTTTCTCTGCATGGTCACTAATTCTCAACAAATCAAAAAGGCCCTGTCCTCCCACCTGCCCAGGGTCTGAGACCCAGCACAGATTTCACATCTGTAAGCCTGAAATTGTTCATCAGCCAAATCAGCAAGTCACTGTCAGCATTAAAGCAAGATAGAATCACCCAGAGTGATATCTTTGGACATTAAAGCAATCTTTGCTTCTGACTGAGTAAACCACTTCCAGAACTCCCTGTCAGTGAAATAGCTGAATGGATGCCACCTGCGATTCCAGCAGGGTTGGTGTACTCAGGGAAGGTAGATGAAATGTTTTGAGGGTTGTATAGATGCACTTCACCTCTGCAATAGGAAGCAAAACTTGACTTCAGAATAGTTGGATTTTTAAAAATATCAGAGCCTTGTCATGGAAGAAAATCTCAATAGTGAAATGGTAGGTACAGTTGGAAGTAGTTAGATATAGGAATTTTTCTTTTTTTTTTTACTGTGTTCTCATTTTATAATTACCAAATCATATTAAATGTACAAATCAATGTGTTTCACTGTGACATTTCCATATATATACATACCATGCTTTGATCATATCCACTCTCCCTACTCCCCTCCCTCACCCTGCTCTCTCTCCCCATCCCTCTAGTCTTCCTCTCCTTCCCTAATCATTCATCCAGAAGGTAGAAGTTTTTCCAAATTCCTTTTCTGGGGTCCTTTATGATGATTGGGTAGTGTCATGGGCAATATTCTAGGTTCCATTAGCAAATCAAATGATTTCCATTCAAGTTCCACTGTGAAGCATGAAGAGACAAAGTCACATCTGTTCTCATATCCTCTAAAACATCCATAGTTAGAACATGCATTCTGGTTTGCCCGTGGTGGTACCACTTTATGCTTGTTATTCCCGTGAAATTAACAGTGCCCTGTTGCACTCTCATAATTGTTCCAGTTTGTATGATAAATTAGATGGCAATACTACCCATTGACAGCAGTAACAGAGTGGCAGAATCTTCAAATAGATATGGCTTTTGATGGTAGGTACACAGGAGTTTTTATACCATTCTATAGATTTCTGTATTGTTTTAACTTCTAAAAAAATCCAATACACATGAAAAATTCAAAGTGCCCTATAATTAAGCACAACACATAATTATTTCTGTCCCCAATCTCCTACCTTAATTGTTTCTCTGCTCATGTACTTTTTTAGAGTATAGTCTAACAGTATCCATTTGTCTAATGAGACTAGCCATTTGTCTGCAGCATGTAAGCAACAGGACCAAATTCAATGTCATCTGTTTATTTAAGATGTAAATGATATGCATGTAGCACAGTAGCCTTTGGGTACAAATGAAATATCATTCAATGTCACCAGAGAAAATATAAATCAGCAAAAAGGAACAAACCTTTTATATTCTTTCTTTTCCAGCACATCTTTGTTGAGTTCCTTCTGTATGCCAAGCATTATTGTAGGTGCCTGGGATACAGGACTACATGAAACAGACAAAGCCCCTGCCCTCATGGAGCATTTATATTCTAGTGTTAAACTGCCTTATGGAGGGATGGATACCCAAGTCCTATAACACCCCTAACTTCAGTTCAATGTTTTGCAATAAGTCCTCAAGCTGAGAGCCCTTTTTACCAATACAACTGCAAAGTTTTTGTTCTTTTTCTTGTGTTTGTGGCTGTGGGGGATGGGTAAAATAGGAAACATACATGGTACAAAGGATACTATTTGGACTTTTGTCAGTCCTGTCTCTTTTTCACATCTGTTTTCAGCTCCAGCTGGTTAAGTATGGCTGTCACTGGGGATTGTGGCTTTCTCTGTGGTTTCTATTGTAAATATCTGGAATTCACTGGGCTTCAATATTCAGTACAGGTCAGAATGTTGTTGCTTTTCCTAGGCCACTTTGTATTATTTAACCCCTTAACTTTTCTATGGCAGTACTATATCATGCTATGGTGAATCGTGCTTAAGGCTAATACCAGAAAGCAAATTTACCAATATCCAAATGTCCAAAGCAGAGACATTAGGAAGTAAAATCTTTGCCAAAGAAACTCCCATTAGGGACAATCTTCTGAGTCTAGCATTCAAATCTGGGCTGATTCAGTTATTGAATTTGTGACTGTGTGCAGGTTTGTTTAGGCTCCTTGAGGCTCAATTTCCTCACCTGCAAATGGGGGTATAATATCTATCTCCCTCAGTTGCTGTGATAATTAAATAATGGATGTAGCATTATTTGCACAATGCCTAACACTGAGTAGGGACTAAATATCTTTTTGATTTCTTCGTTTCCACCTACCATCTTTCCCTGACTGGTCTGGATTCCTTTAGTTGATGTACACAATAATATAACTAGGGAACTAGGATGAAAAACATGGGATGGTTTCCAGATCGGGAACTTATGTTGGAATTAGGGAGTACCAACTTTTAAACACTATCCAGCTATTCGCTTAAAATATTTATACCAATGCATTCTGCTAACTCCGTTTACCCCTTAATCTCATGGCAAAATCTGTCATATTTACATTTCATTGAATATACTTTTCAAGAACAAATGAATAAGTTTCATCACTCAAAGGAAAAAAAGTGGGAGGAGCAAGGCAAAACAGAAGACAGAAATGGGACATTCTGTTTGTTCATTTTGATTTTACTATCAAACATTTACTGGGTACCATTTGTGTGTCATAGACTATACTGAGCAGTTTACACTGAATTTCTTATTTATCCTCGAACAACCTTAATTAGGTAGGCACTATTATTGTCTCTATTTTATAGATGAGGAAACTGAGGTAGGCATCCACTAACGCCAAAGCAAAGATTTGAGCCCAAGCAGTGTGTCTCCACCAAGCCAAACCATTTCACTAATATCAGCACCTCCTAAAAGGGTCAAGGCCTTAGCAAATTACATCACAGAAATTATCATAGCCTTGACAGTTTGCTCTCTCAGACCTCTTTTCAGATCAGAAAAGGGAGAACAGCAGCTGTGATACTTCTGTGATTTTTTTTTAAAGGCATTGGCTTTGTATAAGAACCTTGACAACAGAAGAATTATTTACAAGAAAAAAATGCACTGTCAGGCAATATACCCTCTTATGAATTGCATCAAGTACTCATTCTTGTAAGACTTATGGTCCATCATTCAAGAGAGTGGTTACTACATCATTAGGTGGATCTTTTTTCTTGTTACTTCTTTCATCAGCTATAATTTTCATTGGTCTCAAGCTCAGTGCCCATTAGAAACTTAGTCTTTTCAAGGGAAAAAAAGCCAAAGAGCTCATCCAGTGGAGACAATTATTCATAGTTTTTCAATTTAACATTGTTACTAATTATTCAGTTTTAAATATTTCAGAGATGTTGCTTATATGGAGTTTTATATTTTTCCCATAGGCTTAAAAGTGTGCATTCAAGTTGTGTGCAAGGGCTTATGTCCATGGTGTGTACAGCCTTATTTACACTTGTGGAAAAGGGAATAGTGATGAATAAGTAAGATCTTTCCAAGCCCAGAACCACTGTTTTTCCTGAAAGCCTGCCTTGGTACACTAAACTCTCTTGAAAACCAAACAAAATTGTTTATATACCCCTTAGGGAAGCTTAGGTTCTGACAAGACTCTTGGGAATACAGAGGGGATAGTAGAGGGAAAGAACACTCACTCACTGAAGGTCAATTAGGTGAACCACATAAAATTGCCACTACCGACCTACTTTTGAACCTATAGAAAGGACAATTTCATATGGCATAATCTAATGCTAACAGTCAGGCCAGATACCATTTTTTATGTTATTACAGTGACTCTAGGGTGTAAGGATTATCTCCATCTTATAGATAATAAAACTGAATTAAATGCCTAAAGTCATTGTCTTACTTTGGTTTACTCTAGCTGCTTATCTGGAGTTAAGGACTCCATGCAAGTAGTATATTTGGAAGACAATCCAAGGAAGCACTGGGAAGAAAATGGCCACATGAGACAGGGAAGGGAAGCAATTGGTTATGAGGACTCTGAGGGAAACTGGAGTCTAATCCTCCTGGGGAACTCGGGGAAACAATAAGGAAACCTGCTTCAGCATTATTTGACTTGGGGGAGAGAAATGTGAGCTGGGTTGTTTACATACAAACTGTCTTTAGAAATAGGTTCAAGCTGCTTGGTATTGAGGTAATATGTTAATGTCCTAGTGTTTCCACATTAGGCTGGAAGTAGGGCTGATGTGTACTGAAGTAGAAGTGGAGGAATATTGAGAGGACCCAGCTGTGTCTGCTAGTCTCAAAGCTAGTACTAACAGAAGAAGGAGTTGAACTTGTGGCATTCTGACCTGATAACCCATGTCCTTTGCATGAAATATAAAATACTATCAAGTTGAAAAAGAACAGGAGCTTTAGAACAATCAGGAATCAATACTAGGTTATGTCTGAACAGCTCTAAGACCACTAACCAGAGGAGACACCATCCATGCTTCCTACTGTGTAATAATAGCAATACATAGCCCTCTAGAGTTTACAGAAATCCATAGTATCCATCACCTCACTTGACCTTCATCATGCCCATGAGACAGACTCATTCACTTCTGAGATTATTATATCCATGTGTTTACTTCACAACTATGGAGTAAGTATTCCAGGCAGTATTCTAAGTAATGGAGACAGAGAGATGGGCCGAACAGACACACATCCTAGCATGGCAGAACTCATATTCCTATGGGGGCATCAGAATAAAGAAACAAAGACACATATAATGTAATGATATATCATGACTGGTTTGTGAAAAAATTAAAACAAGAAATGGTGATGCATGCTATGTGTGTGTGTATGTGTGTGTGGCCACAATTAGCACTTGGTTTTAGTTCTGAATGTAATGAGGAACTATTGTTGGTTCACAGCAAGGAAGTAATACATTTTCATAGACTCACTTTTTGTTTATCTCTGTGTATGTGGCCAGAAAACCCAGAACCAGGCCTAAAATGAAAAACTTCTGACTCCTGATGCAATACTTCTCTCAATCAGGTTCACAGTCATCCTCTAGACCTAAATGTCATTGGCATCCTGTTTTGCCTGTCCCTTGCATGGTTAGTTTTGGTATCTTGATCAAATCTTAAAACAACTCTCAAGTGTTCCCCCTGTGCATTTAGCCCCTTTGTTGTTTGACCAATCAGTCTAATATCCTCCCATTTCTATGAGCATCTGGTCCTTTTAGAGCTATTTGGCAAAACTCATCACCCACAAATTTGTTCAACTACATTTTAAGCTTGATCATGAAAGTCCAGTGAGGACACAGGGAGTTAAAAACTAACTTTACAGATATATAGGCATCTTCACAATACTAAGGATTTTTTAAATTGACCAAGTTAAAGTTTCTTTCAGACTATGGAAATTTTAAAAAATCAGACCTATGATTTACTGTATTATCTTTTTCATTTAGACCAATGTGGAATCATTTCAAAACTTGTAGTGAGATATTGCAATTGTATTTTTCCTTCACCATTACTATTTTTTATTTTTAAAATCTCAGATTGATTCCCGTCAACTCCAAAGCTGCTTTGTTATCCCAGCCAAGGCTACAAAGATGAACTCAGCTTGTTTGGGGGAATTACAAAGTGCGACTGTCTTAGATACTTTCCAGTGTCAACACCCACAATAAGCATGTTTAACCCCACCCCCAGTATAAAGTAAGGAGCAAACCAGAAGTGCTCCACTTTCCCACACCTGTACTAAAATTGCAGTATTGACAGAGATCATGGTTTGGCACACATGACACACATGCAAAGGAAGAGTGTGGCTAGATAGTCACTTGTTTGACTTCGTCCACAGCTTAAATTTAGTGTCCTCTGAAAATGTAATGTTTCAAAGGCAGAATGATTATTTCTGTTCACTTATTAAGGGATGACTAACTTGCTTTTGGCTGCACTACAAATGAATCACGGTAACAATCCCCAACTTGCGACTTCTGGTGTTCTGATGTAATGCATTTCTATTAAAAGAAGAGGAAAGAGAGTGGGTGAGAGTGAGATCATGCAAAGACAGAACATAACACCAAGGGAGTTAGCGTAATTTATGAACTGCAGAGACCAAATTCATCCACTTCAAGGTGTTTTCTTGTGTCCTAGGTGAGGATACCTTGCCAGTTGGTACCTACCTGTTTATGGTTGCAGAATATAGATCTAGATCAAGATTTGAAAGGATTCAGTGAAGAAACCATTTGATTTAGAGGTGAAACCCAAATATTCCTTGAAAGCATTTTTAAGCAATTTTGGTTTAGTGTCAATAGGAAGGTAATATTTAGGGGTAAATGATGTAGGCTAGGAAGGCAAACCAACAATCTTCCTTTTTACATTTTTTTTTGAAATGTGTGCAGCTTATTTGGAAGGAGTAGAAGAAGGTGGGGTAAGAATGAGACAAGGAAAGGAAGGCAGCTGATAAATGGGCTGTCATCAGGCTAACTCCCATTGGGGATGACGGGAGCTCCATCCTGCTGGAGACCTAGAGAACCCACACCTCTTTCAAGTCTTCCCTCACAGTTGAGATTGCTAGGGTGCTTGAGACTACTGCAGAGCATGCTAATTGCCCCAGATGGGCAGTGTGGCCTTCCTGTCTCCCTTCTTCCCTTTTTAACAAGAAACAAATAAAAGAGAGTGGAAATATATTGTATAAGATCCGCTAACCTCACAGGTATTTTTCCTATGTTAATCACCACTCAGGAGCAGACACTTCCTTCCTACCAGATCCCTTCTGTACTCTCTTATACAAGGTGCCCCTGCTGTCTTCTGAGGAAAATCTGAGTGTGCCAAGAAGAGGCATAGAGGAAATTAGACTCTGGCCTGTCGTGACCAGCAGTCCATACTGGCTTTGTCCCAGGCTCTGGCAGAAGGGGATTAGAAGAGCCAGTGCCTCCCCAAATAGGAAATCATTCAGGGAAGAGAATCTTTTTCTTTTTTAAAGTAAATCTATTTTCTTTCTGAGTTTCATCTACTCTCAGATCTGTCATTGCTCTACAAAGAACTTCAGTATGTCAGAAAAGCATACCTCAAGCAGCTATAGTGTGTATCAAATTGATATTTATGATTGATATTTATGACATACTGATTGTAGAGTTTGTGAATGCCATTCTTCTTAGAATTATGTAGTGTTAGAACTAGAAGGGTCTTTCCTTAAAAGATGACATAGATCAACCCCACCCTTTTTTCCCACTGATAAGTCTGAGATCTGAAGTCATAGTCCTGAAAAAGTATTATATTACTTATATTCCTAAGGTCTCCAACACACCCAAGGTAAAGAGCAGAAACCATACTGGAAGGCAAAACTTCTTATTACTGGATTCTTCTGTGCCCCGTGGCCTTTTTTGTTTTCTTAGTAAGTCTGTCTAAAAATTTTTATTTGGCAACTCCAGAGACCGGATGGAAAATAAGAAAAGTCAATAAATTCAAAACCCATCCCTACCTATTAATATGGCTACATAATACTGCTCTCTAAAGATGAGGCTTGGCTATTTGGATTATTTCTAGTCCTTAGTAGACTGAAGATCAGCAGTATGGCTGTCCTACAGATCAGTTATTTTTACTACCAGTCATTTGAGCCAGGTGGACTGACAATTCTTCATTCTTCTTTAATTTCTCTTCATCCTCACTGCTGATTTTGTATTAGACTAGGGCTAACTTTTCTGCTATGAAGTAAGGCTTAAATTAGAATCCTGCTTCTATCTTCCCTTTACTTACTGGGTCATCTTCAGTGACTTATTAAAATTCTTTAAGTCTCAGTTGTTCTATTCTAACTTTAAAATAGAGATGACAATTTAACCATTTCCATAGTGTCTTTGATATTGAATGAGTTTTTTATAATGTTATCATATTTTATACCATTTATTTATTTTATTTATATGTGGTGCTGAGTATTGAACCTAGTACCTCACACACCCTAGGCAAGTGCTCTACCACTGGGCCACAACAGCAGCCCCAGTATATTGAATAATATTTTTAAACTACATAGAAAATACTTAGTAGACTAGTTGGAATTACAATTATCATTCTTAACTTTAAGAGTGATTGGAACAAAGAAACTAACAATTTAAATGGTATGTTCAGAACCTTAGAATGGAATGCCAATTTAACCTGCAGTTCTGGCATCTTTGGCAGTAAATACAATAATAATAAAAATATCATGATCATAATTGACACTGATTGGACTTTACTACTACAAAGTACTTAATGTTGCTTATTATTAGAGTCTTCTCATTGTTTTGGACATTGTATCTCATGATTTTTACTGCATAAGTGCAAGCACACTAAACTTAGGGAATTTATCCTATTACTAACAACACAGATTTGATGAGTACTTATTGGATATGTGTTGAGTGAATACTGGAATCTAAACATAGATTATATATTGATTCACAAGATAGATTCGGACTCCATTAATGGTCAGGACTCTTACCTTTGTGTCATTTTCCCTTCCTTTTCTGAAAGTCTCTTACTCAATTTAATAATAAATTTGTTTGTGAATTGTGGTTACACATTTTGTGGATTATCTGAAGCATAACTTCAATCTCTGACTTGCTTTATGCCCTGTGAATATATCTGACACCACAGTTTAGAATGTCTATTAATGTTTCTGCCATCCTGATCAGGTCTCCTTTAGAAAAGTAAATCAGGGCATTCTAAAACCATGTACAGGCAAATGTTTAGGTAGCACATGCAGTGTGTCTGCCCATGGCTATATAAGAACCCAAGAGTGAATTGGATACTTGATATGTATTCATGAGAACCAAAGATCATAACTGAGTTGTTTTAGAAATCACAGAAAGGAGTCTTGACTCTCACTTCCCAAGCCTTATTATCTCCTCACCTTTTGTCCCACTGAAGAATCCCAAAGACTCCCCTCGCCAGGTGGGAGACCTCAGCCAACACCCCTCTCTGAGTGCTTTGTCACTCTGCATCACCCTGCCACTCAGAAGCAAAAGTGACACACATCCTACCCACCACTCCATCGGATATTCAATGCAGCTGCATCTCATACACAGCAGCTCTGATGCTGAGAGTTAAGAAATCTTCCTTCTCACATCTCAGTAAGGTTCTCATTTTCCAAGACTCCCTCCTATTCTGTGATAGTACAGAGGTGAACATGATGTGTACTTCAGTGTATGGCCCCAGGGGTCATAGCAGTAGATCTACAGACTTAGTAGATCACTGAGTAGTTTACAGCTCCCCACTCAGCAGGGCATGGTCACCTTAGAGAATGGATGGAAAATATCCCTTTGCTATAATTGGGTTCAGTCCTGTGGCTTAACACCATCTTATTTGGCAATCTTTTTTCTCTTGACATATTTGGTAATCACTCTAAGGGAGATTTATTACACTGTTCATGGGAACAAACAATGCACTAAATATTACACATATGCATGCTTTCAATACCACTCCTTTTCTAGTCTATTCTGAATCTTTCCCCAAAGTCTTTCTTTTAACACTAATCAAAATCCCTCATATTTAAATTTAAATTCTTCTTCATTCTTCCTTCTTCCAAAATAACCACGTACATCTTGAAAATTTTTGTAATTAGACTTTTTTTCAGTACAGAGGATCAAATCCAGGCCCTTGATCATACTAGGCAAGTTCTCCACCACTAAGATATTTATATATAAATCCATCCCCAGTTCCAGGAATTTTTTGATCAAAATTGATTGGAGCATTCTTAGAGAAGAATAGATGAAAACACATTTTTTCAGCCAAAATCCACTGGAAGACATTTTGCTGACCATTAAACCCAAACATCAAAAAGTTAGGGTTGTGAAAATAGCCTCCTAGGTTTCTCTGTGAGATGTATGTGTATCGGCAGGCAGAGACAGAGACAGACATACCAAAATATTTCAGCTAAACGTAATACAATAAAATATTTTCTAAACCTCAAATTTGGCACTCTTGAAGAGATATGGGGGAAGGGGACACTGAGAATTTGGATTAACAGCTCATTGCCTTTGCTAACTAAAAGACTTTGACAGCTGGTGCCCCTCAAACATTTTCAAAAAAGCATAATATCCCACTCACCCGAACACACGCACAGCAAGATGTCTTAACAGATAACCCATCCAAAACATATTTGAGAGAAAATATATCCAAGTCATGGAGACATTTAAGGAAGGGTCTACTCGGTGCTAGACACAGTCCTAGATGCACTCATTTACTTAACACTCAACTACGCATCTGCCACTAACTTCATTTTACAGACTGGACACATTTTATACAGAAAAGGCAAAGCCACCATGAGAATAACTAGCTAGCTAGTCAAAACAGTTAAATTGGGGGCCCACGTAGGTATCAACAGCTGAAACAGTTACATGATAACATTTTAAAAGACAGCAATTGGCCCTACTACTTCTATCTCTATGGTTTTCTCAAGCTTCAGTTTTCTCAACTGCAAAATTAATTGTTGAGAGAATTTAAGGTATGTAACACTAACACATAGTAGTAATTCATTTAAGTCACTCCCCCTCCACCACCACACCCTTATTTTCTCATTTTACACAGTTAAATTACACATATTCCTACATATCTGAACTCAGACACTTGTGATTTTTTAGGGGCAAGGCAGTAAAAGCACAAATTCAGGCAAGAACCCTTATTCAGCTGCTGGCATTGCCAATCTAGAGTGTATGCTGAGGGGCTAAAATAGCACAGGTTCTGGAGCCAGACTGCCTGATTTAGCCCAGTCCTGCCTCTTACTATGTGTGACACCTTAGCAAGTGACTTGGCTTCTCTTTGTCTCAATTCCCTCATCTGTAAGATAAGGCTAGTATTCATGCTACATTATAGTTATCTGCAAGAACTGAGTAAACTAATCTGCATAAAGGACCTAGAACTGTGCAGTAGGGGCTATTCAATTAATGTTCATATTCTCATATGTACTTTGATGGTAGACAGATGGTATCTGGGTATAGTAAATTTGACAGGAGGCAAAGGGTAGAGTAAATCTCACTGTGCTCTTTTAACATCATTGCTGTGATACCAGCCAGCCTCTTTCAATTTTGTCTCCCTAACCGTAAATGCAGACAAGGAATGCCAAAGAAAACAAGGGCTCTCAAGGTGAAATTCTTATCTTTTATGGTATAGAGTGATTAGATGAGGAGATTATTTAGCTGCCCTGCAAATTGGCAGCAGGGGCCTGGCCTGCAGAGGAACTCTGCATTCAGAATTATACCTTAGTTCTCTTTTTAAGTCACGTTTTCCAGAGGAAGAGTTAACAGGAGACCTATAAGATTGTTAAATATTATAGACCAATTGGGTCACAAGTAAAGACCATGCAGAAATAATGCTGGTGCTTTAATGCAACACTTGTCAAACTTTAGCTGCATCAGAATCCCCTGGAGGGATTGTGAAAACCCAAATCCTAGGCTCTACCCCAAGAGATTCTGATTTACTAGAACTGGAGTAGGGCCCGAGGATTTTCATTTCTAATAAGCTCTCAGGTTATGCTGATGCTGCTGGTTCAGGGGTAACACTGTGAAAACCATTGGTCAAACATATATTTTGCATTCCTTCTACTTATTTCAGATCTAAGGTTTCAACATTTCATTTGAACGCTTTGGCTTTCATTTGAACACTTTGGCTTTCAGATGGAATAAACGACTCTCCTCTCGGAAAAAAAAAAAACGCAAGAGAAATATTTGAACTCATAGAGTAATGTCACTTCTTAATGTCTAATTTTTAGTAATAAACACTAATTGTCATTTTTTTCCCCATAGTTGCATGCTGCTGTGACCAAGATCCAGGTACCAAGACCTGGTTTTAATTACACGTTTGCCCACATATGTATCCTGAATAATGATAAGACTTGCATCGTGGATGACATAGTACACGTCCTGGAAGAGTTAAAGAATGCTCGGGCTACGAATCGGACCAATTTTGCTATCACATACCCGATCACCCACTTAAAGGATGGTAGGGCCGTATACAATGGGCACCAGCTTGGGGGTGTCACTGTGCACAGCAAGGATCGGGTGAAATCTGCAGAGGCCATTCAGCTCACCTACTACTTGCAGTCAATCAACAGTCTCAATGACATGGTGGCTGAGAGGTGGGAGTCCAGTTTCTGCGACACTGTCAGACTGTTCCAGAAATACAACAGTAAAGTCAAAATGTACCCTTACACATCCTCATCACTGAGGGAAGATTTCCAGAAGACCAGCCGTGTGTCAGAACGTTACCTGGTCACCAGCCTGATCCTGGTAGTCACTATGGCCATCCTCTGCTGCTCTATGCAGGACTGCGTCCGCAGCAAACCCTGGCTAGGCCTGCTTGGGTTGGTAACCATAAGCCTAGCCACTCTCACTGCAGCTGGGATCATCAATCTTACTGGTGGGAAATACAATTCCACCTTCCTGGGAGTCCCTTTCGTCATGCTAGGTAATTACTGCCCTTCATTTTTCTGTTTTCTCCTGTTGATGGTGTTAACTGGGTCCCTAAAAGATCAAGAATAGCCATATAACAATTTGGTTTCATTTATTGTATCTTCATTGTGCCCAGAAGTCCTAGGATCAGTTCCAAAAGGTGCTGGTCATCAGTAAGAAGCAACCTAATCTGGCCAGAAATGTGCCAGAAATGGAAAGACCTGGGTTCCAGCCCTGATTTTCCATTAGGTAGCTGTGTGCATTTAGCAGATATTAATCTTCTCTATGCCCCAGTGTTTTAGGTTGGGCTTCCTCAGAAGCAGACCCTGAGACAAGGATTCAGATACAAGTCATTTATTTGGGAGGCAGGCCCAGAAAGCACCAGTATGGCAATGACAAAGTGAGACAGGAAGGCAGAAAGTTCAGATTGAAGATCAGATTACTCTCCTGGGCACCTGTGGCTCATTCCTGCTGGAGACCTTTGGGAGAAATGGTAGAACACACCTCAAGAAAGGTCCTCCCCTGAGGGATGAGGAAACTGGAATATTTACCCAGAAACCCTACGTGTGATTCATTGAGAGATGCTCCCCAGGGTAGTTAAGTCTTCACCACTTCCCCAGAAAGACTAAGCACACTCCTGCAGCCAAAGAAAGCCCCAGTTGACTCTAGCAAGAAGCTTTCAATAAGCTCAAAACAGTGAATGGGAGGGTTAGAGTTAGGCACTGATAATGTATGCTACCAGCAGTTTCCCCACCTTATGGATAGGGTGGATGTGAGCAGCACACAGAGGACAGCAACATGTGACATCCATAGAAAGGGATTTTTTCCCCTGTTTTTACTATGAACTCAAGAGAATGTTTTAAAAGTAACGGTGATGGTGTGTTTCCAGTGTGTGTTCACTCTAGGGGGCCTTAGGAATTCCCTGACAGAGATAACAGTCAAAACAAAGCCACTGTGGTCATAACATTAGTTGCTTTGTCCATTCAGTAACAGAGATGACGTCCACCCAGCCTGATAACAGAGTTCTATATAGGCCAAGGATTCAAGAAGTTAGCATTCTCCCTTTTTTGTGTCAACTTCTCATCAATTCCTTTAGCAAAATTAAAATGTCATTTGAAATCAGATACTAACATTACAAATGAAGTGGCATTTTTTTGTTGACTGGGAAATAACCATGATTGAGTTCATTAGTATGCCTTCTGCCCTATTTTGGAGTAGTAGAAAAGAATTTGCTCAGGAAATCTCAACTGCATTATGGTTAAATGATAAGCAGGGCTGGTGAGGCTGCAAGGCCACAGAATTACATTCTGCCCTCTGTGCTCTGTGGCCTGAGGGAATTAAGACCTAGTCAATAAACATATACTAGTAGCTTTTGTGGAAAGTGGGGCACTGTGTGAAGACTAAGCAATCTGAGAATTTGCTAGAGCGGTTTACTTGTCACTGCCAAAAACAACAGAGAACAAGATTGCAATACTTCCTCCTGAGTTCAGTCTGTTAAGAGAGCAGCATAACTTCCTTCTTTAAAATAATCCCAAGACTATGTGAGTCAATTCTGGAATACAAGGAGGTGCCTCAAAGAGTGAGTAGGACTGAGTATTAGTAGCTTCCACAGAGACTTGACTCAAGGTTTAAATTAAGATGCTTTGCTCATGATTAGTCACATGCTTAAGTGGTTGGGGGGAGGTAGAAGGAGTTTAGCTTTTCATTTTAAAAATAGTGGTTTTTGTTGTTGCTTTTGCAGGAGGAAGATAAACAGGAATAAGAAAAGGGTGGGGGACTGAAGGGAGATAGTAAGGTTCTTAAGGTGAGGGAAAAAGACTGTCAGAGCTAGAAAAAGGACTATTGCTGCTGGCTTTATGACACTCCAGGTTGTTACCAGTGAGCCTAAAACACATTACAATATTTAAAACTTCTTAAAAATTAAATGTACTACGTAAAATAAAATTATAAAGTTTCTTAGAATTAATTTAAGTAACATAAAATAGCTGTATTCCAAACTTCTTAACATTAATTTTATTATATAAAATAAATCTCAGTATATAATGCTTCTTACAACTTATCTTTGTATTTTTTGAAGTAGCTTGAAATATTTTAAGTAAAAATCAACACAAAAAACAATATGCAACATGTGAGGCATCAGTAGGGTTGCTGGGGCTGCAAGGCCACAGATTTTTTCCTATTCCTATTATGAACTCAGGGGAATGTTTGAACGTGGCGGTGATGGTGTATTCACTCTGAAGGGCTACAGGAAATCCCTGACACAGAAAATGGTCAAAGCAAAGCCACAGTGATCATAGCATAAGTTGCTCTATCTGGATCAGGGAAGGAAGTAAGAGATAGTGGAATGGAATGATGCTGTTAGCACAGGAGCGTTTTAAAAACAAGTCCAGAAATAGTAAGTAGCTCCACAATTCTTCAGAGACCAAGTATCACTGAACTTTACATCAATTCAGAAAAATCAGGCATTTGTAGTGAAAGAACAAGCACTGCAGGTGCCTAATATTCCCTTGTTTGCAATTTGTGAGGAATGTTACATGCATTGATTGTGATGGCAGTTTTCCCTGCTGACAATCAGTGTGCAACCTTTCTGTACATTTTTAACCCAAAGAGTTCTCAAATTACTCAGTCACAACGTGAAAGGAAGCTATACATTTTAGTAGCTATGGCCCATTTGCAATAAATACTTTGTGTGATGTAATGAGTGTTAATATGCTCATAAAACTAACAGTGCCTGGGTTTAGGTTGCTCTTCTGGATTTTTCAGATAAATTCTTCATTCTTGGAGTATGATTGTAAAATGAAATATAAGCAAGAGCAGATTCATAAATGTTGTATTTAAGGCCAATGTTTACTTGTTTTTTGATGATCTGTCCTAAAATGTCAATAAATAGTTCAAATGACCAAGAAGTAATGCAGTGGTAAGGGTTTTATACAAGTCAATTAACTTCCCCATACTTAAATTTGCTTGACAATAACATAATAAGTTCTATGCTTAATCTAAGCAGATTTAAGCAAAATTTCTTGATTTTTAGTATGTTATATAAATACAGTATCAAATCAAATATATTTATGATCTCATTTAGGAGGGAAAATATCTTAGAAAAATTCTCAAATGTAGACATTTTCTTGGCTGTCAATAGGTCTATAATAGATAAACATTGTACATTTAAAATTCAACAGTCTCAGTGTGATGCTGGTCACATAAGGCCAGATTCAGCCACATGCCAAAATGGCAATAGATTTAGAATGGAAAATTTTAAGACCACGTGTGTTATGCAGTATTAATCTGACAAAATTCCAGAAGAAGAATTTGGACAAACTCTGAGAGTTCACCATAATGGGATATGATTGTGTGTTTCTAGCCAAGATGATACGTGACATCTCTGGCAATAAGAATATATCCTACACAGATGAATCATTTTGGCAATGATGTAAGCATAGATACATCATGATTTAGAATGTTTTTAATCAGTGTCATGCATATTAGACAATCCCACTTCTGCCAAAACCTCTGTCCAGATGAGTCACATCAGTTTATTTAGAGCTGAAATCCTAAAAGGTCTACAGTATTATAAATGTTCATTGACATTTTTTAGTTACTATAATTTGGAGAAGAGTTTATTTTGTCTATACTCCATATCATGCATAAAATCACATTCCTTTTTTCCAAACTATATTGATATCAGGTAGTGAAGTACTGAAGTACTTACTGTGTAAATATATGACACTCATCATTTTAATCTGTTATAGAATTTCCTTTAAAGGATGAGAATTTACATCATTGTTCTCCAGTTGGGTATGATTTAAGAAATTGGCATAGGTTTTGTATGTGCTAGCTCTCCTTATAGGCATACTATTTCCACAGCTTTGCTGATCAGACACAAATCAGGAAAGGAATGGAATGTTAGAGAATATAGAAGGAACAGAAGGAAGATTTTTCTTCCCTGTGCATATGGAAAGTTTGTTGCTTCATGTACATTCTGTGCTGCTAAAAGGAGAGAACTGAAGTCATGGTAAAAGATAGTTTGAGTATTAGTTCCTAAGTGGTAATTAATTTATAAGGGTTGCTTTGCATTTATCAAGATACAAAACCCTGGAGATCAGATAAGACAAAAAATACCCTTCAAGCGCCATTTCAAAATGTTTGGAAATTTGGAAGAGTATAAATGTCCAAGAGTGCCCTCTTCCTTCTTAATTATCCAACCAATCCACACAGATTCAAGGATGTGAAAGAAAAAAATAATATGGATTAAGTACTAGGAGAAGAAGAATAATAGCAGGGAAATTTGACTTCTTCCAGTTATGTATGTCTACTAAAATTATCTGTATTTTTAATAGAAGTCAGGTTGGATTCAATTCTTCAAGGATTTGTTCTCATATGATGCCACTTGAAATACAATGCAGCATGAGGAACTCAAAAAAGAGGTTGGGACTAGCCATGGTGGTGCATGCCTGTAATCCAGTGAATTGGGAGGCTAGGGCAAGGGAGGATTACAAGTTTGAGGCTGCCCTCAGCAATTTAGAGAGGCCTTGACTCAAAATAAAATAGAAAAAAGGATTGGGGAAATAGCTTAGTGGTAAAGCACTTCTGGTTTCAATCCCCAGTACCGAAAAGGGGAGGGCTAAAAGTTCTTATGTAAGAATTCAGGTCCACCTGAAAAACTGGAACACTCAAATATTTTTACTCTAAACAAGCAAATTTGAAAGTTTTTTTATATTCTTATATATTCCTAAAGTCAAGAGAAAGATGGGCAGGCAGTGGGGTGATCAGCCAGATAATAATAAAATTTGAATCATCTGAAATTAACAATATCCATCCATTTTTGACCTAGAAAATTGGTACCAACACGCAACCATTTCTGAACTACAAAGTTGATAATTTCATATAGTTCAACCTAATATATGATTGTAAAAATCCATTTTTGGCAACAATGTGACTATCTGAATGACAGAAAAGTCCTCAATTAGAGTGCCATGGAAATATGAAGTATAAATCAGTAGTGTCTAGGGGGAAAAAGTTTATAAGGGTTTTGTTGTTCATACTTTTGTGTACATGTGGTTTAAAATAAGAGTAAATTGATACAATATTTTCAAGGTTTGTTTCCTATCTTTGTTTATAATGATCCATTGTTCTTTGGGGCTAATTTACAAAGAGATTGTGTAATCTAATTTTGTGATTAGTTCTCACCCTTTTATTCTTATGTTCTACCAATCATATTATGGTGAGGGGATGGTGGAGAGAAATGAATTTGGGGAAATAGAACAAAACAAGGTTTATTGTTCCATTCCTAAACATAAACTAAAATAAGACCAGGACAGGGGCAGAGGTCCAAGGAGGCAAAATTCAATTAGGTAGAATGCCAGGGCATTTTGTCTTTGACCCAGGTCTCTTAGGTATTCTCTGGGTGGTCTGTGTACCTGGTCTTGCTCAGGGAATGGGGAAGTGGCAACATAATGAAGGCCAGCCATGCATGCAGCAGAAGGCAATATCAGGGCACTAAGCTGATAAAAATAGACCATGAGGAAAAATACCTACTGTCTACATTTGGACAAGAATCTCAGAAAATCACAGCTAGGCAGTCTTCATCAGTTGTGTCTACAGGAGCTCACAATCCAAGAAAATTCAGTCATTATCAAGAAATCCTGAATTTCACCTAGTCACTATTAGCCAAAAAACAAAATGTAGACAAATGGAACCAAAGAAAGGGATTCTAGACCCTTCTCTGAATTGAT
The DNA here is from genome assembly GCF_902686445.1 of Sciurus carolinensis. Taxonomy (NCBI): domain Eukaryota; kingdom Metazoa; phylum Chordata; class Mammalia; order Rodentia; family Sciuridae; genus Sciurus; species Sciurus carolinensis. The sequence goes on from NW_025920186.1 coordinate 728,639, forward strand.
TTGTGTGGCAGCATTAACATTGCTCTGCCTCATCAGTAAAATAAATTTCACACCAGCCTACTATTCATCATGTGTATGTGTGTGTAATCTGTGCATAATATATATTATATTTCACATTAGCTATATTAGGTGTCATATGTAATATATGTAATTACCTTATGTTATTCATTTATATTTATACAATGAGTTTATAATATATATTATGCAGTAGATAGTTTGAATGTTTAAATATAAACACCACATATTTCTCTATATATTGTATAGTATATATTCAAGAATTTTATATGAAAATATATAAAATATGCTTGAATAACATGCCATATCTACATTTATTTATATATTATATGTCTTCTATATGAAAAGTGATTACACAATAGCCACTAACATATATTATGGGGCATATTTATACACACTGGTTTTATATAATGCATATACATACAGTATTTAAATACTTCATCTTTAAACAAGGAAGATCTATTAGCAAGTTTGTTTCTTGGACTTTTATTTGCAGTAATCTAGTGAAGGAAAATCATTTCTCAGTTCAAACTCAGTTCCATGATGAGAATTATCAAAATGTTTCAAGTCTCAAGAAGAATAAGATACATATATTCCTTCTGATGTGAGCATCTGTCTTTACTTAAGCGGAGTACACCTTTACTCTTATTCTTAACTGTGAGACAAAACAGGCTGTGATAAACCAAACAATTCAGCTTATAAAGTAAATGTTTATAACTGGCAAAGTGTAATGTAACCCAATTAATGAACTTCTCACTGAAAATAGATGTTACTCAATCTAGACATATATACACTTCAAATTTCTTCTTGAAAAAACAAAATCATTAATTTATGTGGATGTCATTGAAAGAAAAGAATTTTATAAACATAAGCTCCTCAGTGAAGCTTGCCTAAGAATAAAATATGTTTTAAGCAGTGTTTGCTCCTGCATGATATTATGTGGATTTTTAGAAAAATATAGTCATTTCATTTCCATGTATGAAAATTTGGTACTTCCCAGACACTCTATAAATGGCTTCATTGTCTCATGATATTAAATGTTTTTGAACTGAAACTGAGAGATCATCCATCAGCAGCCATCTCACTTCATCTCCTCATCTTCTCAGCCTTTCAAGCTGAGGAAATCCTGTGAGTAGGGAAGGGATTAAAATGTGCAGAGCACTAAAAGGCATCAATCAGCCTCTATGCTATGTCTATGTGGACTGGGGAAAGTGGGGGAATCTAAGCCTGAAGAAAAACCATACTTATAAAATCCAGTTATACAAGTAGATCAATTTGCTTATGGATATTCATTGACAAAACAAATGAAAACAAATCACCCCAACTGCCTCTCATAGCAAAACCATTAAATAAGTTTAAAACACAATTCACTTTATAAAGAACTTTCCAGAGTCATGTCTACTGGGTAAAGTTAGGTTAACTCTCAACTATTTGTTAATGGATTCCTGCCTTAGTGGATTATAAACAACCCTGAAGGTTTGGGCCAGACCCCAGAAAAGAGTCTGGGTAAGAATGATATTTAATCTGTGAGTATGCTGGAGAGTTCCCCTTAGTGACTGGAGGATTAGCGAGTTGAGTTTCTTCTACCAGCAGTGTTAATTATCATCTGTGTTGCTTTTTCTTTTCATTAGCTGCAAAGCCTGAAAGTTCACTGTACATAAATATACAAAAAAAAATCTTTGAAAAGAAGAATTATTAGCTTAAATTCTTTAGCATTTGATTTCACTAGATGACAGTCCCAAAGTCTAATTCTAATAAAGTTAATAAAAGCAGGTTCCTTTTTAAAATCATATTTCTTTTTTGTATTTTTTTAGTTATTGATGGATCTTCATTCATCTATTTATATGTGGTGCTGAGAATCGAACCCAGTGCCTCATGCACGTAAGGCAAGCGCTCCAATGCTGAGTCACAACCTCAGTCCCTTAAAATCATATTTCTGATACAAGTTGTATCTGAACATTGGTGAAGAGCTTTACAATCCTTACTCCAGGGCCTGGCTAAAAGCCCACGATGCCTCAAAGCAATCACTCATGATAACTAGAACTTGAATCTGTGAGTGTTTGTGTCTTAAAACATACTGATATGCATGTGTTCTAATGTGTGTAATAATACAGACATGCCATGTAACAAAAATAGAAACAAAACATCTTGAATGTGCTTTTAAAAGACGAACAAATCTCTATCTTCAAATTTGATAGAATACATATATTTTGTTTAACAGTTCCCTTTGGCAACAGATCAGCCTTTACTATGACTGTAAGAGGAGGAATATTCTGGGATATCATGGGTCCTGAAATCTTCACTATGATACAGTCTTTTACTTCTAGGTCTCCGGCTGTGACCTATCCCTTTGATAATGAGGTATGATTTCCATTACCACCATAGGGCCCCTGGTCACCAACATAAAAATCTGCTTGGAACTTCGTGTTTAGGCAGCTTTCCCGTGCCTATCTCTGTAAACTCAGCTACCAGGGAATCCTTGTGAACAGACTTGGAACATATGTCACAACTGATGCTTTGTGATGATGATATAGGCCCCATAGATTTAACAGAGAATCTTATAGAGCTCCTACTTCATAGAAAACTTTTTAAACTAGAGTGCAAAGCAAACAGTAATACTTTCACTTTTAAAAGTGCCTTTTTAAAATGAGGGAAACAATAGTCAAACCTCAGAAAAGTATCTTCAGTCTACATGCAGTATGTTTCCCTACATTTATAATATTTGACCTCAGAGTCCTGCCTGCTAGATTCCAGCTCCAATGTTAAGAGTACTGTAGATGATGGTAATGCTAAAGAAGAGACCCACTCTCTGAGATAGAAAAGTAGAAAGGAACAGAAACTATCAAAAACTTTCTTCTCTGCCTTGCCTTGACTGATCTGCCCAGTTTCTAGGGTAGCTGTAAAAGTAAGGCCAAGGCTGACCACAGGAAAAACTGTGAAGAAGCTACTCTATGAAATTCTCTTACCTGTCATTCCCATTTTTTTCAGTGCTGGGGATTAAACCCAGGGCCCTGCACATGCTAGACGAGTACTTTACCACTGAGCTGTATGCCTATCACCACCACTTCCTCTTCACTCCTTTCCCATTCCCATTCTCTGTCCCATTTTTCAGACCTAAAGGGAAGCTGCTTCAGTAGACCACTTCCCAGAGAAGTTTGCATTTCAAAGGATATTTTTGAAGGCCAAAACCAAAGGGAATTCAGCTATAATTCCCAGAAGAGCAGGGATTTGATATATGGGGGGGAGGGGCGAATAGTATGGAGAATGAGGAGGGTATTTCTCATGTCCTAGGGTTCTTGGAATGTGTCTCTCTTTGAGTCCAAGCCAGGAATCAGGGTCTTCTCAGTTTCATTTTCCTTTAGGGTAACAGACTGAACTCTTAGCATAAATACCCAGCTGTGAGCCAGGTTTAGTGCCAGCGAGGTACTCCAGGCTGTTAATCCCTAAGAGGTACCTGCAGCTCTGTTGGCATTCATCCCTCACTTGACTGAGCTACAGGATGAAGGCTCAGTTATAGCATCAGCAATTGTCCTAGAAATCCAAAGGACTCTTCTAGGTGGCAAGGTCAAGGTTGACTAGCAGCAAATGCTGAATGATCAGATAGAAGATGCTTTCTCAGGGCCTGCTCTGGTCTCTGTGAGGATCTGAACACATATACCTAGCAAGAGGAATGAAGGAAAGGCATTTTTCCAAAAGTCCCTAGAAATAAAATTAGAATTCCCTTTGAAGCTACCCTAGAACGAAAAACATGCAAAAAGAGTCAGGACTCAATAAAAAAAAGATCAAACTACAGAAGGACCAGCATTTTAAATGCAGCAACAGAACTCAAGAGACAAATTAACAGCCTATTTCTAACTTTCCTTGAGTTTGAATATTTTCATTCTGGACCCTCAAGCCTCTCTCTTCTCATCTAATAGCTCTATTCATTCAAATTTATGTTTTCAATTAACTTCTAAGATTATTTAACAGTGAGGTAAGAAAGGGATTCTTGGGCTGGGGAGATAGCTCAGCTGGTAGAGTGCTTGCCTCAGAAGCACAAGGCCCTGAGTTCGATCCCCAATACCGCAAAAAAAAAAAAGAAAGAAAGAAAGGGATTCTTAGTGTATTTTCCAACAAGGGTCATCATAAAATATCACGCTTATTTTAAAAAGGACTGCAAAAGAGATTTAAATTCTACTATATGATCAATTTTAATTCTGCTATTTGCCTCTTACTATATTTAATGAGTAAGTACTAAAGCCTTGCTTTAAACTACTCTTGTTTCCAGCAACTAAACACTACAAAACTATTTGCCATTTCAGCAACCTCTTGAAGTGTGTTTTACCTTTCAAAGCTTACTTGCTCTACATGTGTTCATATAAAATGGTAATATTGTTTCCCCAGAGTGCTGATGCCTCAGAGGTATTTCTTACTCTTTTTATCAATTCATTGTCAAGGAATGGTCTACTTTTAATGAAGTTAGTTGGTTCATCCTGCAGTGGAAACAGATTTAATGAATAGTTTTCTCTCTTGAAAATAGACATTAACTACCTAAAACATAATTAACAACAGGATGCCAGTCAACAAGTGCACTTTTTACTTCATGTCTGGGGAGTTTATATGCCTCCAATTTAATAGGGGTCACAGTGCTAGTTATGAAATTGATAATCTTGACCTGCACTCCAAAAGTGGCTATAAAATGATTCCTAGTAAATTAAGATGAATGCCAAATCCCACTGTGGAAGCAGGTCAATATAATCACTATGAAATAGGCATTCAGGCTCAAGGTTAGGAATTCACAATAAGGATATAAATATCAGGCAGGGCACAAGGGAAGATGTGAGCTTGGTTATTGTACACACAAGATAACAGTGACTCACTTCACTCATATTATGCTTGGCTGGATATTTTAAATTCCTTTTTAAAAACAAGACTATTGTACCACAGTGTAAAGGTTTTATTATCCTCAATAATGGGATTGAATATGCCAAGGCATGGAAGCAGAAAATTAAATCTGCTGATTCCAGTGCCAACACAGGAGTTATTGAAAACTGCAACAGGTCACTTTGGTTGGCTTTCCAATGCTGCAGTGGCCTGGAAACCCAGAGAGGTACAACATGAAAGTGTCTAGCTCCAGCCAGGAGAGGTGGCAGAAGTCATGTTAGATCTCCCAGGGAGCAGAATTGAGTCAGAATATGGATACTTACTATACCTCTGCTATTCCAGTGTTGCTGGAATACTAATCAGGGAGGCAGAGGCACTAAGTAGTTAAGGAGACAGGTTACTGACCTGGCTCTCTCCCACAGAGACCACCATCAAATAGTACAGAGAAACCAGTAGAGTCACTGCCTGCTTGATGTGTCATCTACGAACAACCAAAATTGATCAAACAAATCCCTAAAGACAAAATTCAAGTCATAAACCTTCAGTCTGAACTCTAATTTTTAAAAATAGGAAGGAGAGTTCATATGAATCTTGTTCCTTCTATATATTCTTCCCCCTTTCCTCTTCATTCAAACTTGTTCCTACTTATTTTGCTTCCCTCTGTTTCTCAGATTTATTACTTTCTGCCCTGATATTTGGGGAGGATAAAAAAGAGGCTATGATTTAGTTTCCTGTCAAGACTCTAACTAAATACAGTGCCTCTTTCTCACTAAAGCTCTCTACTTCGCTAATTTTAAAAGAAGTGATGGGGCATTAACTCAGAACCCTCTGCCCACTGCCTTCCTCTGTGCTGACCCCTAGCCAGACCTATGGGAATAGAAAAGAATGATTAGTGTCAATTAATCAAACTGTGCCAATAACCCTAAGCTGTTAATGTATATAGTTCCCAAGAGACATAGGCACAGGTCTACTCAAATTTCTACAGGCAAATGTTCAACCAGTTTTCTTAAGCCAGAAGGGAACATGAAAGAAGATGCTTGCTCCTCCTGCTGCCTGTTCACATCCATTAACACTTACGATTCATCAAGCACAGGTTCATCTCCCCAGAGGAGAAATCATTGGCATTTACAAACCTGCCAACACCAGGGCTAGTTATATTTCCCATGATCAAGTTGGTTCCCCTCTTAAAAGAGATTAGTTCGTTAAACTTTTGCTCTGGTCTCTTTCTGCCCCCCTCAGGTCATGGACTATATGGGACTTTTGAAATGTTATCCTCCTGGAGGAAAACTAGAGAAGACCAACATGTTAAGGAGCGAACTGCAGCAGTCTATGCAGACTCCATGCTCTCCTTTTCTCTCACCACTGCCATGTACCTGGTCACCTTTGGCATAGGGGCCAGCCCTTTCACAAACATTGAGGCAGCCAGGATTTTCTGCTGCAATTCCTGTATTGCAATCTTCTTCAACTACCTCTATGTACTCTCGTTTTATGGTTCCAGCCTGGTGTTCACTGGCTACATAGAAAACAATTACCAGCATAGTATCTTCTGTAGAAAAGTCCCAAAGCCTGAGGTATTGCAGGAGAAGCCGGCATGGTACAGGTTTCTCCTGACAGCCAGATTCAGTGAAGACACAACTGAAGGAGAGGAAGCGAACACTTACGAGAGTCACCTATTGGTATGTTTCCTCAAACGCTATTACTGTGACTGGATAACCAACACCTATGTCAAGCCTTTTGTAGTTCTCTTTTACCTTATTTATATTTCCTTTGCCTTAATGGGCTATCTGCAGGTCAGCGAAGGGTCAGACCTTAGTAACATTGTAGCAACTGCGACGCAAACCATTGAGTACACTACTGCCCAGCAAAAGTACTTTAGCAACTACAGTCCTGTGATTGGGTTTTACATATATGAGTCCATAGAATACTGGAACACTAGTGTCCAAGAAGACGTTCTAGAATACACCAAGGGATTTGTGCGGATATCCTGGTTTGAAAGCTACTTAAATTACCTTCGGAAACTCAATGTATCCACTGGCTTGACTAAGAAAAATTTCACAGACATGTTGAGGAATTCCTTCCTGAAAGCCCCCCAATTTTCACATTTTCAAGAGGACATCATCTTCTCTAAAAAGTACAATGATGAGGTTGATGTAGTGGCCTCCAGAATGTTTTTGGTGGCCAAGACCATGGAAACAAACAGAGAAGAACTCTATGATCTCTTGGAGACCCTGAGGAGACTGTCGGTCACCTCCAAGGTAAAGTTCATCGTCTTTAATCCATCTTTTGTGTACATGGATCGATATGCCTCCTCTCTGGGAGCCCCCCTGCACAACTCCTGCATCAGTGCTTTGTTCCTGCTCTTCTTCTCGGCATTCCTGGTGGCAGATTCTCTGATTAATGTCTGGATAACTCTAACAGTTGTGTCTGTGGAGTTTGGAGTGATAGGTTTTATGACATTATGGAAAGTAGAACTGGACTGCATTTCTGTGCTATGCTTAATCTATGGAATTAACTACACAATTGACAATTGTGCTCCACTGTTATCCACATTTGTTCTGGGCAAGGATTTCACAAGAACTAAATGGGTAAAAAATGCCCTGGAAGTACATGGGGTAGCTATTTTACAGAGTTACCTCTGCTATATTGTTGGTCTGATTCCTCTTGCAGCTGTGCCTTCAAATCTGACCTGTACACTGTTCAGGTGCTTGTTTTTAATAGCATTTGTCACCTTCTTTCACTGCTTTGCCATTTTACCTGTGATACTGACTTTCCTGCCACCCTCTAAGAAAAAAAGGAAAGAGAAGAAAAATCCTGAAAACCGGGAGGAAATTGAGTGTGTAGAAATGGTGGATATCGATAGTACCCGAGTGGTTGACCAAATTACAACAGTATGATAGTGTCTGTTTGGTGTATTTTCACCCTAGGTCTTATCAAGAGCAAAGAGATTATGTTAATGAAACAAATTCAAAGTCGTTCCCTTTTTTTAAGGACAAGAAACAGGCATTGCAAAAAAAAGTAAAGAACAAGGGGGGTAATGGGTATGGCATATTTTCGATCTTTAAAACAAAAGGGTTGTTATAAGAAAGAATTTGCACACACACACACACACACACACACACACACACACACACATATCCACACACACCCAAGGTGACTTAAGAGTTTCTTAAGCTAAGATCAATAGAAGAAAGCTTATTAATGAGCAGGATCCTATTTTATCTACTCTGCAGATATTGCTAGTATTGTGATAAAAGCAACTGATTGAAAGGTCAGCTGCCAAGGCAGAAATAGCTTCAAGCATTATCCAAACAAGGCTTCCAAAACTTATGCACAGCAGTACTTCTACCAGGGTCTATAGTTTGAGGTCTTGGCTATCTCAGCTGGATTCCCAGTACCTAAGGAGATGCTTGTGAAAGTTCTGATCAGCAAAAAGCAAGCCAGAGCCTTGGAAGCAGACATGGTAGTGACCATCACTCATAAACTGAAATTGAATCACCCTTAAAAATCATCTTATGAGGCAATTTGGTTGTCGAGAATTAATTTATCATAGTTCCCCAATGATACACTTTTAACACTTGTATATTTTGTTTAATACATCTGAAAACCAATGATAACTCCAGCATCACAGAATTAGAGCACTTCTATCCTGGAATATTTTATCACTTGTCACCAAATAGGTCTGTATTGTTAGTTACAGCTTTTAGCAGGAGGCTATGGGGACATAAAACCACAGAACCAAACCCAAGTACCTGGCATGATGGGAAAAATTAGGTGACTAATCGAACCTAGAGACAGTGTCTTCATTGTAACAACAACAAAAATATATAGCCACCTGGTACAGCTGTTTGTAGTTTTGCCCTATATGTATTTTTGCATGGATCCCCAGAAACAACATCTGCCCACACTAAGAAAAGGAAAATGAAAACTGAAATGGTTATCTGCCATAGCTTCCAACTTACAATACCAGTCTGCATTTGCTTTGAGACATGACTTCTCAGAGACATAGAAGGGAGGGAGGCTCTTCAGTAATTCTAAGGTCTAACACTGAGAAACTTTGTAGAAGTGCAGGGAGATAAAGGAGCAAAAGGAAAACAAATGGAAATTACTGGAAAAGTGATCACTGATACAAATCTATCAGTGACAGCAATGAACTTTTCCTATTAAACTGGCTGAACCTCACTTTCCTGGTCTCCCAACACACCATTTTTGCTGCCCCTCTACTTCATCACCAGGCCCTTCTTCTATACATTAACAAGTCCAGATATTTACACTGTTGACTTGTAGTACATCTATAAGAGAAATGGTTCATAGATCTAAAAAGAAATGGTTTGACCTGAAGAGGATGTATATGCTACCACAGACCCCTACATTTTTTCAATCTACAAAACCGAAGCTAAACCAAGTTACATTTGAGGTAAACTTCTACAGTATTTTTCCATTTTAAAGATCTAGCTTCTTTAGAAATAGTGGTATTTCCTCAAAGCATCTTACCTTTCTGAACTTTAGTAAACATACTGTACAACTTCCCCATCCTCCACAGAGGAGGAAACTGAGACCTAGAAGAACAAAGTAACTCATCCAGGTCATACCACTAGAGAATTTCCTCATTTCAGCATGACTAAGACAGGGCAGATCAATTTGTTTTTCTCATAAGACAGCTTTACCCCCCTGCTTGAATATATTTCGAAGATAGAACACAGGACTTTATTGGCCACAGGGCAGAACTTTCTTAATGTTTGAGATTTAGGTTTACCATTGTCTTTCTAAATAGCCAAAAAAAAAAGCAAGCCCAAATGATTCACATGTAACAACACCAAGTTTAAACCTGTACTTTCTGTTTCATGTACTGTTCTCCATACAGTTCCTAATACTGTGCAGGGGATCATAGCTAGTGTATTACACACTTGTTCAGTCTCCCCTGCAGACACACTAAGTGATCATACACTCAACAAGAATATAATGAGCTTTAATCTGAGGACAAGTACAGTCCTCACAAAGGGCAAGTTTGCATAATAGATCTTCAATCAATTCTCTCTCCTAGGCGCCTGCAACCAGGCTATTATTTATAAAACATAACTGAAGAGGGAATTGGTTTTATTCTTAAATCACATGTTGCTAAATCATTTTCTGAACAGTGTGTTCTAAATCAGCCATTGATTTAGTGTCAGCCAGGTGGAGCACCACAGCTTAAAGTAACTCCACAAAACTGACACAACACACACAACAATTAAGTGGATTTTGTTGAGAATTTAATCATTCAATTTTGTCAACCAGAATGACTTACTGTGGAACTTTGGTTTATGACAGATAGTAGTTTTCCAACTTGATTGAGTCTCTGTATACCCTAGAACATTGTATTTTTAAATGAAGGGCATTTTCAAACTTGTCAACTTCTCTTTTCAGCACTTGTAATCAAGGCTTATGAAATTCTGACTGTGAAATGAATTTTTTCTATTGGGGGACTATGCATGCCAAGATTTGTTATTTGTTGTTAGATAATTATTATTTGTTAATATTGACTACTAATTATTGCTCTGACAGCATTGGTTTAGCCTCACCATGGAGAAGACACTTTAGAAATATCTCAAAATCACATTTCCATAAAATTTAAGTCTTTACATCATGAAGTTTTATTTTTTGAATTGCTACAAAGAGAGAAGGAATGATCCCAGCAAACACTTGAAGTTCTTTCCTTTCAATTAATTCCAACCAAGACATTAATGTCCACTTTACCAAAGAAACTTATTTGGTTGGTTTTGAGTTGGTGTTTGTTGTTTGTTTACCAAAGAAAATATTCCACTCATCAAAAATATTTCTCCTGGTCAACTAAAAAACTGTGATACTTGGGATTTCTTGGCCTTCATAAGGAAAATAAGAAAAACCAAGGTAAGAGTTATGATATTCTCTCACTTAGTGAAATTCAGCAGAAGATGTAAATTCACAAGGAACTTAGGGTTTGAAAGAAAGAAAATGATACTTGAAATAGGGCATTGTTCAGTCCTATAGCAATGTTCCAACAAGTAGCATTAAGACTCCTCAGGCTAAAAGAAGTACAGTTTATTCCAGAGAAAATATAAGAAACCATCATGAAAAATTCCTCTCCATTGTTCCAGCTCATAAGTTTTGAGGGTTTTTTTTTTTTTTTTTAGTGTTTGTGTTTTAGTTCGTGGATTTTGTTTGTTTGTTTGTGTTTGCTTGTTTTGCTCCTGTCTTTCCTACCACTTTTACCCCTCAATTTTCAATTAGAAATGAAATAATCATATGCATCCTCCATGGCCACAGTTATTTATGCAATATACTGCTGTACACAAGATCCTCGAGAACCCTTTTATTTTAAATAACCACCACTCAGTTGTAAGTGGCATTCTGGGACCATGACACTACTTTCATCCAACCTTACAAGCAGATTTTGGCTACCTCCCTCACAGGAACAGGCGAGATGGAGCACTGCCTTAGGGGAGTTGTCTGAGGCAGAATGTCTTTGACACAAATGGTATCCTCCTCATAATACCTTTATTCCTTTGGATTTCATTAAAGTATCCCTACAGCTTGCAGTAGTGCTTGATCTCTATGCATCTCTGTTTTCTCATCTGTAAAATGGGGGTAATAATTATAGTAAATGTCTTTAAATTCAGAAAATATTGATTGCCTAATATCACCCATGTACTGTTCAAGAGACTGGAGATACAAGAGTGAACAAATCAGATAAAAAATAATCCGCCCTCTTGAGTTGACATTTGAGTGATGTTTGCTGAGAGGATTAAGTGAGATGACATATGGAAAGCACTTGTAGCAAAGCCTGGCAAAGAGAACTCAAGACATTATTATTTTTAACTTTTCAATCTCATCCAGTAGCACCAGGATATAAAACTACAGAGAAATAGACCTGAGCCCATGATTAGGGCTATATAAAGATGCAATAGATTGCCACAGAAAATCATTAATTCCTGGTCATTTTAGGGCATTTAAAATTAGACTGGATAACCATTTAGTGGGGCAATTGTAAAGGCGATGCAAGCCCTGGATGTTGAGGTTAGAATCTAAATTTTGAAAAATGGGATACAGGCACTTGGGGTAGGCAATGGGAATGGGACAGTGATAATTATTTATTAACTATGCCTGGCTTGTCTGAAGATATTTGAATATTCCTTTTGAGTGATTTGCTTTTAAGTTTTTGCTAAATAAAATGTACCAGGTATTTGAAGATGAAGTTCCTATTTTTTAAAGCATGGTAAAGTTACAGTACAAAGGAAAATATTAAATTAGTACTATGTGGATTAGTTGGCAAAGAACTGAGAATAGATAAAGCCAACACATTGCAGAGTTCCTCCCTGTGGTGGTTACAACTGTTTATTTCTGTTTCATGCCAGTTCAGGAGAAAGGAAAGAGGAAAGTGAATGAGCTAGAATCTGTTCACCTGAATAGGCAGTCTCAGGATGTCCTCCCCAGCATGCCTCACATCTGCCCCCCTCACATCTGCCCCCTCGCATCTGCCCAGGTGATCTGTTTGAAGTCCTCTTTGATATCTATGATGGAGCCATGCAAGGAAGAGGAAGTGAGATGACCAGAGAGCTATGGCCTCTACAGATTTTTTAGTAAGATAAAAATTAGTACCACAAGAGTTCAGAGGAGCCTGCCTGGTGGGAAAAGAAGGCTTCTTTTCAGAGTACAAAGAAAGCAATGTGTACCAAGGAGGCAACCTGCACAGAAACCTTGGTGGAAGGAGTGATGTTCATGTGGAATCTGCCAGTTTCTTCTCCCTCCAGAATGTTGTCACCAGATGAATCTTTGGGTAGAAATAAGCCTATCCACCCCCCTTTTTCACCTGAGAAAACTGAAACCTGCAGAAGTAAAATTATGTTCAGAGCTAGTTAGAAGCAGATGCAGGACTGTAACTGAAGTCTAGTTCGTAGTCTGTTCTTTCTCCATTCTGCCACTTTACTGCCAAATTCTATATATCAAAATTTGGGGTTTTAATCTGGGGGTCATGAATGAGTTGTGGTAGGGAGGAACTCAGAGCTCCCTAAAATTAAATTATATGCAAATATGTGTGTATATGTTCAATATGTGTATTTTCCTAAAGAAAGGGTTCATAGTTGTTATCAGATTCCAAAAGAGGTCTGTGACCCTAAAAGGGTAAAGACCACTGTCCTAAACTAATAAAGACCTCATTGGGAGTGTGATCCTGGTGTCCTCGTTTTGGCTAATGGGCAATTAAGAACTTCTCAACCATCTTTTCTCCAAGGAGCCAAAAATGCTTCCAAATATACGTTTCTTCATGCCAAACCCAGTGCCTACTTTTGTTCACTTATCCGTTATTCATTTTTTCAGTCATTCATTTGTTTATTCTGCAAACATTTTCAGTGCCAATTTATGTTTCAGCATCAGCTAAACATGCTGTCCAGGGCAGGATCAGGAAAGGACCCCTCTTGCACTGTGCCCTTGTTCATAGAAGGAATACCAGGTTGCATTCTCACTGTTGCAACAATACATAGCTTTAAAAATATAAGAACCCCTGCCACAAACACAGTGGTCAGCCAACAAAATCAACATATGAAAGTATGCCCTGTCAAAAAAAAAAAAAAAAAGAACAGGGAAACTTCCAGTTTTTATAGTTACATTCTACTTGGTAGTAGCATACCACTCCTTGGAAGAGCTACTCTCACATGAGCCCTATTCTGAAATGTGTACACCAGGCATACTTACTTGCACACTCTTGTAGTGGCTGACTCTCTAACAAACAAGGAGAGAATAAATCTCATTCATCTTGATAATATATTAGTGAGCAAGTAAGAAATCATGGTCACAGACAGATGGATACATTAAACACAGATGTGTCTTGGACACAGATATGCAAATAGAAGCCCAGTTCTCTTGATTACTAGTCAGAAGCTAGATATAGGTTATGGCAGAAGCTGGAATAAATGGCTCTACCTGTACCAGTTGACTGTGCTTCTGGTATAACTTTAGGTACAATGGTATCCACCTGGGTTTGACCATGGCAAGCCATAGAGAATCATTACTTGACCTTCCCGAAAGTACAAAGGACTCATAAGTGCCATTTAAACCACCCTCTGCCCAGCCATGATAAGGGAAGACTTCTACTGAGATGAAGGAATATTAGTCCCACTTCACAGCATCTGATATGAAGTTTGAGAGCTTTATTCATTGGGATCTACTAAGTGCTTTGTTTAATTCCTAGAAAATGGCAAAGACTCAGTCCATTTCCATTATCCATTCCAGGATTATTCTTAAGGAAAACACATAAAATTCTCTATCAAAACAATACCCTTGATTTTCCAGAATGAACACTGAACATGTTTGGCTCAGTCTTTCAGATATTTACTCTTTAAATTAGCATCTTGCCAAAATTACCTTTGCTTGCTGTCCCAAGAATCAACAATGCAGTTGTCATGATGCCTCCCAGGACTGTAGATGACTACACAAAACTGGTAATGACCCATTGGTTCTGCTTAACACACACAGACATGCACAACACATATACACAAGCACTAATACACAGATATTCAAATATGCACACATATATACATGTGTGTAGAACACATCTATAGCACACATACACACATATGTACATATACATATATATGCACATTTAGCACATATGTCTGTGCACATGCATACCACCTTTTACAATTTGCCTGACACATATGAGACACATTAAATTGCCTTGGCAGACCCAGTCCTGTTATTTTGTAGGGTTTGGTAGGCCAAGGGCTTTAGCTGTCAGCAAGAAACCCTAAAAATTATCTTCCCTTACTATATACTCCCTGTGCATGAACATACCTGAGAATAGCCAAACAACATACTCTAAAGAAAAGAAACCTGAGAAAGTAAATGTGCCTTGCAATTTACAAATTGCTAACAAATAGTTTCATATTGGAAAAACTGCATTTGATGGAATTTCCCAAGTCAGAAGCAAGAAAAGCAGAGACCCAAAACCACAAGGTCTAGAATTATGGAAATGTATCTAGAATTTTTGCTTGGTGATACAGAGAAAGGGAAAAGGAGTGGAGAGGTAGGAGGAAAAATATGGGGTAGTCACTCCATCCTGGCAATTCTGTCATAGAAAGAAATGTGTATTTTCCATTTATCCCTAGCATCGGTTTGTTGAGGAAATGGGTGCATTTCATTTACCTTAAGGAAAGGAGATGCCATCAAGGGAAGTATGGTGATTTTTCATGAGTTTAGGAGGAAAATCACTTAAGCAACAGAAGTACTATCCAAGACCAGAAACCTGTAACTAACACACGAATTTGGGGAAATGGACAATAAGAGGAGCCCTGGTGCAGTTCCTAAAAGTTTCAGGCATAGAGTATGGCAGGAATAAAGTAGTTAGTAGGAAGTTGAAATTAATCAAATTTGTAGGAAATGACTAAATATATGAGCTGAGAATAATGGAGTTGTTTGGTATTCACTATAGGATAAAGATATAATACCTGAATCTGTATTTTTGTGAATAAACCAAAAGGAATCCACATTTTCTTTTGAATTATTTATTGACGCATAATTCCTCCCCAGCAACTTTGTCAGAATACACTCAGGTTCTCTTCCTATTGTGTTTATGATCCAATAATTTAACCACCCCACTATTTGTTGTAGATTTACACTCCAGCATAAAGCCATGAACAGAATTATTGAATGCTAGGCCCAAACACAGAAAATTCCAACTTGGTTTGAGTGATTCCTTGGTCAAATTTCTCTCACTTATCTAAATGTGCAAATGTTTCAAAGCTGTAAAAAGTGCATTTACGTAGCCAGTGCATTTACTTATTTAATAAAGATAACCTCCACCAATAAATTAACAAGAAAATAATCCTACCAGTTCCTTTAGCAGTACAATGTTAGTAGGTGAGAAAGCAAAATGGAAGAGAGCCTATACCAAATATTTAGTAATGCTGGGGAAAAAATCTTCATCCCAGACATAAAATAGTTTAAATAATAACATATGACCCTTATTATCATCACCAATGAAAGAAAGTTCCTGAAACAGCATATTATTTTGTAAAATTTTGCACTAAACCTCAGTAAAATGTTAATTTTCATCCACAGTGATAGATCATAATACCACATCTTATAAATCAGAGTAACCATCAATGTAGTATTCAGAAATCTTATTATCTGTTTCTCCAGGAAGATCCCATAGTTATATTTTCCAGGTTTTGGTTATTAGGTTTCTTCGCACCAGGAAAATAGGTGATTCTGGTAGTAATAAATTATTTTTAAACTAGGTAGCAGTATTAAAATGCTAGAGCACATAATTAATTCAACTTGGTCAGTTCTGAAGCAGGTAAGCATAAATCTATACTGGGAAAAATAAAGCAGTTGCACGCCAAGATTGACAAAGTGAGTCCCATCACTTTTACCCATAGCAAGCAGCACCTGCTCAGATGGAATTTAATAGAAAACTTACCCAGAACAATTTCCCACAAAAAAGTTAAAATACTTCCTAATAAGGAGCATTAGTAAACTATAATTTTTATCTAAGATCAAGAGACGGCTGGGTGCAGTGATGCAAGCCTATAATCCAAGCCGCTCTGGAGGCTGAGGCAGGAATATTTCCAGTTCAAAATCAGCCTCAGCAACTTAAAGAGGCCTGAGGCCACTTAGCAAGACCCTATCTCAAAATAAAGCAGTGGGAATGTTGCTCAGTGGTTAAACACCTCTGGGTTCAATGATGCCTGGTACAAAAAAAAAAAAAAAGTGAGAGACAAATATACATTTTTATATTTTCAGTGAGCCTGTACTTCATCATGGCAATGCTCTTCTGTACATTAACAATCCAAGATTATATCACTGATTTGCAGTATCTACAGGGGGAATGATTCATGGATGTAAAAGAAATATTTTATCCGAAGGCTGTGTATACTATCCCAGGTTCCTGCATTTCTTTTAATCTATAAAAATGAAACTAAAACCTGATTACATTTGAAGCAAAACATCTACAGTATCTTCCCTTTTAAAGATATTTAAGAAAAATCAATGTAATAAAAATGGTCAACTCTTTCAGAAAAAAATCCCATATTTTGTACTACTTGAGTTTTTCTGATGCCTGAAATATTTCTTTACATCATTCTACACCTACACAGAAATATAATCAGCAGGAACATCATACCATTGATTATTGGCAATCCTAGTTTCTCTCCATATGACTAGCTTTAACCAGAGGGCAATATTTCATGCTTACACACGGAGTATATACACTGTAAAGTTCCTCGCCACTTAGCACACTAAACCTTGGAAATGGTTCATGCAAATACAGCAGTTCTTCATTGACTATCTTTTCATATTAAAGTTTCTGCAATGAAGCATCCTATTTTCAATCTTGGTATCAAATTCCCAATGTAAAGGTTTCAAACGTACTGCTTTTACCTTTTCTTTTTAATCTATTTATTTTTAATTGACATATTAAAAATTGTATATATTTGTGGGATACAATGTGATGTTTTGATATATGTATGCATTGTGAAATAATTAAATCAAACTAATTTGCATATCTGCCACTTCACATACTTATCCTTCTCCTTCTCTTTGCTTTCACTTTTTCATGCACATTTCAAATCTTCTCACAGACACACACCAAAGAGTGAAATGGCAGTGAGCCAGGGGAATATCTCCTGTTGGATTTTTTCCATTTCTTTCTTTTGTTATGTATAGATCATTCAGTGCTCTTTAACAGAAATTATTATGTGTTCCTGTTGTTTTGTTTTGTTTTGTGTTTTCCAGATGAGCAATCAAAAAAAAAAAAAAAAGAGCGTATGTGACTAAATGTCCTACAGATCGAGGTTTGGGGGTTTTTGTTTAGCAGCAGATGTCTTTTTATAAAACCTTGCATATGGTGCCTAAAGATAAGCTAAAGATAGCTTAATGGTCACACTTCTGTCTCTTGAAAAAGAAAAGAAAAACCCATTTCCTGGCCTTAGTTTAATACATAATCTCAAATGAAGCAATAAAATTATAGTAGGAAGCAAGCACCCTATGTGCCTATATGCCTGGGCTTACAGGAAGTCAGTAGAGGCCTAACAAAGAATCTAGGCTCTGTTTTCTACAAATTCTGGTTTTCTGTGGGCATTTAGGTTGTGAGAGAGAGGAAATGCTGAGTGTGTATTAGTTTATAGGTTAAAACTTATATGGAAAGGGAGGAGGAAAACTTAGGAAAGGAATAGTAAAGCAGTATACATTCATGGGTGTCAAAGCAATTACGGAGGGCTGGTGAATGGGTTTTCTTTTTAGTTCATTTCAAGGGGCTAACTGAATGAGTGATTATCACTGTCACAAAGAAAGTCTGACTCCAAAATCTTATGTTATAGGTACCAAATTACCATACTGATCTTGTAATATAAAGGATTGGGATGATTTCAGATTTTGTCTCAATAGTACTGAGCTAGAACTCAGCAGCTGGGAATTGCAATGAAGTCGCACTCATACTCCTGTCTGTTAAAGTCCTTATTTAGCCCATTTCCATGGAAACTGAAATCAGATATCTCCCTCCCCCTCTCTCTCACATATATACCCCTTCTAGACAGGATAAAACTGTCTAGATTTTGGGGGCATGTGCATATGTAAGCATAATGTGTAAGAATAATTTCTGGGTGGACACTCTCTCATCAGTGATATCTCTCCAACAAATGGAACAAAGGGCAATCCAGGCTAACTTTCTTTTTCAGAAGCCAAAACTGAAATGCAGATAAAAGATCCAGGTTAGAAAAGTAAGTATATCACACTAGGCCTTCACTACCAATTCCTTGGGGCATTTCATAACTGCATGTTCAATTAATTGAGCTAAATGAAATATTTTATGGTGAGAAGACATCCACAAAAACTAAATTTAATCTCTTGGATTTTTGCCTATTCTGCCTTACTCTGAAGCATCGACATTTCCCTAAATAGCCCAGAAAATAAGGGATAAGGGAAAAGAGAAAGGAGTGAATTTGTTTTAATTTTAATCTATACTTGGTTAAATTTCCACCCTAATGGAAAAATAATATGTGCACATTCCAGATTTATAGAGATATTTTATAATATATGATTCCATCTTAGTCCACATCTCCCTTGAAGACAGGCCAATATTCAAGTTGCTATAAAAGGACACTGATAAAAAACTATTGTAAGGTTGAAAGAATGAATACTATCCCTTTTCATCTATCTCCAGTGAGGTCATTGGGAAACCTGGATGCTTTCTATAAATGGACAAGTGTTTGATAAGTGTTTGGTTTTATTTCTAGTTTTGCCCCTTTTACATGAGAAAAGGTAAAAACAGGGTATTTTAAAAGAATTTTTCATGTTAAAATGGACTGTAAATTGATGATTTTGGTCTTGAATTAGGTTCTTTTTACCAATCCCTCTGCAAAGTTTGTGAGTGTATTTAGCTTTTGCTGGAACCCAAACCAGGATGAAGAGCTATATATTTAAGCTGTCAAAGATCAAGAAGACAACAAGATTTGATCTGAAACATAAGCATTTTTGAAAAAGCTCACTGCAACATATTTCATTTTGCCTTCATAATTGAATGGGTAGTCTCATAAAGGTATGAGGGTACTGATAGTCTACATTCAAAACTGGAGCAGAAAGAACTAATAGCTATATTTTAAGAGAAAAAATAATTTAGAATTAGAAAATAGATAAACAGTAAAATTTATATTCAAAGCCAACATAGGAGGCAATGATTTTACTTTGTCAACTGGAAAAGTTGAGAAAGTTGGAAAATTAAAATTTCCCATTCTAAGGCATGGCTCAAAATGCCAGGTCCTGCCCTCTTTGCAGCAAATGATATCTCCCTCTAGGGGGTTACACTGAAATAACATTTCATCATCTACATGAAAATCTTCATTTCTGCAGAGAGCATCTGATTTAGTCAGCTTTTTTGCTGATGTGACTAAATGACCTGACCAGCACAATTATAGAGGAGGAAAGGTTTATTTAGAGCTCACAGTTTCAGAGGTCTTAGTCCATCTAAGGTAGGCTCCATTCCATGAGGACTGAGGTGAGACAGAACATAATGGCAGAAGAGTGTGGCAGAGGGAAGCAACTTACATGAGATCAGGAAGAAGAGACTCCACTTGCCAGATACAAATACATACCCAAGATTTTTTCCCATCCCCACCACCCCACCTCTCCCCTCACTCCCCTCTGCAAAATCCAAAGTTCCTTCATTCTTCCCTACACACCCCACACTATGAATCAGCATCCAACTAGCAGAAAAAACATTTGGCCTTTGGTTTTTTGGGATCGGCTTATTTCACTTAGCATGATATTCTCTAGTTCCATCTATTTACCAGCAAATGCCATAATTTCATTCTTCTTTAAGGCTAAGTAATATTCCACTGTGTATATGGACCACATTTTATTTATCCATTCATCTGTTGAAGGGCATCTAGGTTGTTTCCATAGTTTAGCTACTGTGAATTGAGCTGCTGTAAACATTGATGTGGCTGTGTCACTGTTGAATGCTGATTTTAAGACCTTTGGTTATAGGCCAAGGAGTGGGATAGCTGAGTCAAATGGTAGTTCCTTTCCAAGTTTTCTGAGGAATTTCCATACTGCTTTCTATAGTGGTTGCACCAACCTGCAGTCCCACCAGCAATGTATGAGGGTACCTTTCTCCTCACATCCTCACCAACACTTATTATTGCTTGTATTCTTGATAATTGCCATTCTGACTAGAGTGAGATAAAATCTTAGAGTAGTTTTGATTTGCATTTCTCTACTTGCAAGAGAAAAAAATCTTCAATAAATAATGATTTCCATTAAAAAACTAGTAGTTAGGAAAACTGGCAATAAGAATATCTTTTAAAATGAGTGTTCAACCCTGTCAAGCAGGCAAAGATTTGTCAAGGGAATAAGAATAAAGGGATATTTACCAATACTGTGAATATCTAGTTTTAGTTCTGTTTATGGATAATTGACAGTCCTTGAGGGGATAATCTTGCTTAATGGACTTTTAATGTAAATAAAAGTCACATTAATTAAACAACAACAAAAAAACCAAATACATACCCAAAGCCACACCCAATTCCCACCTCCTTCAGCCACACCCAATTCCCACCTCCTTCAGTCACACCCTACCACTTCAGTTGCCATTCAGTTAATCCCTATCAGGGGATTAAATCACTGATAGGGTTAAGACTCTTACAACCCAATCATTTCTCCTTTGAACCTTCTTGCATTGTCTCACACGTGAGCTTTGGTGGGACACCTCATACCTAAACCATAACAACATCTGACTCACAAAAATATAAAATGAAAACCAAAAAAATTCCTTGAGTCACAGCACTTAAATCTCCAAGTTTAAAACATTCATTAGGAGTCCTAAAAGAATGTGCAATAAGTACCCATCATTATGGCTTAAGCAGAAACATAGATGTTGAATATGGAATAATGTAGAGTGCCTTGAACTTTAGACCATCAGATAAAGGATCCCAAACTGTTATATCTGTCTGCATTAAGGAATACAGGACTGTTAGCAAAAGGGGTGCAAAATTCTTCATTTGACCTTGAATTACAGGAAAAATTGTTTTTAAAATGACCCGAGAAACCCCAAACCCTGGAAATAGTACTGAATGTGGTTAACAGGTATTGGCATTTGATGACTAACATGTAAATTTTAGAAAAATCTAGTACTACCAAATAATTTATGTTCATATATACTCCAGTCAATGTTTAAACCTGAAGTAGTAGTTTTCTGAGGTTCATACCCCAGTATTCCTTTTATGAAAGGAAAAGTAAATATGGAAATTCATCAAATTATGAAATACAAAATTCATAATATATCTTTATTTTCAATCATTTAAGGGTCTGAGAATTTCCATTATTAAAGGCCTAGGAAATCTTTACAAGTGAAAATATTTTGATCATCATAATTTGAATGTTAATTTGAATGTTATTCCCTCTCTCTAAAAATGCTCCTTCCTATCCCTTATTCTTTTACTATTCAGATGGCAAAAAAAAATTGTTAGACTTCAATTAATATGGATCAAACACTCCCCATATGAACTTTTGCATATAAGCATTCTTGAGTTCTATTTAGGGGTGGCTGATGCCTCTTCCAGGTTAATTCTATCCTAAAAGTTATAGAATTATGCAACAGCAGCTACAGAACATAATTATAAACTGCAGTATCATGACACTGTGTAATGTCACAAAATCATATTCAATGTCTAATAAATAGACACTTGTCATTTTGCATTTATTAATATGGATTTAAAATAAAACAAACATTTAAAAACAAGTAACCTGTGTCCCTTTTGTATTACTTTGATCATGGCAAATGGAAAAGAAAACAAACCACTTCAAAATGTCTGGCCATCACACATCATTAAAGACAAAGCAGGCACTGAGTTGAACAGTTAAAAATGTGTAATCTGCCAGTCAAGAATCTTGATATGCAGGTATAATAACGCAAACATTTTTCAGAATTTGGTTCATAAACACCTTGCAATCTGTTATTGGTATAATAATGAGAGCAATGAGTGTCTCAGAGTGTGTGTTTTCCAGAAGCAGACTCAGACACAAGATGTGTATGCAGGTGGTTTATTTAGAAGTTGATCCCAGAAGTACCTTCAGGGATGAGGGAAAGTGCTACTGGGAAAGGAAAGAAGACAATAAGAGATGTGTTGAACAGGTTACTTCTGTGGGGCCCAATCCCACTGGCAACTTCTTGGAAATGGTTGTGGAATGTGCTTCACAATTGTTCCACCTAAAGATCAAGGAAGCTAAGGTATTTAACCTCAACTGCTCCAGACACTAAATGAGAACTCTTTATTAATTCACCATTACTAACTCCTCATTAACTCTCCTCCATCTCCAGCCTTCCCTATCCATGACTTGAAGAAGAGTCCTCAGAGAAAGAACTACAGGTGATGGCAGTAGATACTATTGTTACATAAAATTGTGAATACTGAAGGATATGGACAGAGTACCTTCAGTGTCTGATATTATTAGGAATTTTTTTGAGATATAGACAAGCACTAAACAGATTCTTGTCTAGTTCTCTGGGACACAATGTTTGTTGGAGCTATAGGGACCTAATCTAGGACTGAAGGCAGGTAACCAATCTGGTTAAGGACTCCAACATAATAAGATTACCAACAAAAGACTGAAAAACTGGTTAATACTAAAGAACTAAGGCTATACCCATGGTCAACACAAATGACCATCTTGGCCCAGGTACTCAGGAAGCTGAGTCATTCTGAGATATGAACCACACTAAGAAAGCAGGTGCCTGGAGAAAAACCAGGGTCTAGGACCAAGAAGAGCTCTAGTTTTAGGTTTATCTTTCTAAGTACAAGAAACTTCAAATCCAGTTCTGTGCTGATAAACTTTATCAACTGGCTGTCTGGGGAAAAGTGTGCAAAACTTATTCCAAGCTACTCACAGTTTAGTAAATGACTTATAAAATTCCAAAAATTTAACAGTTGGCTATTGCAAACATAACCTGGCTTCAGCACACCATTGCCTATTTCTCTCCACCCAAAAGAAAGTCACTTTTTCAGGTTCACAGGGCTAATGACAAACCACTAAAAATACATTTTCTAATATTGGGGATTATACCTGTAATTATGACAGTCCATATGCTCATGGATGACACCATTTATTTGGGTCTTGGGACCCAATCCAGTGGAAGCTCACCTCTTTATACCCTCTGATTCTCCTTCATTGTTGTTTTCCTCAGAGCCTTTTAAGTGTCTTGAGTCTGGAATTATGACTCTTAAAGAGGTGCCTCTGGGTCAGATTACAGTGGTCTTTTGCCCTCTTTTACACATTGTCATCTATAATGTGTTTATTCAATTCTATGTCTATTCCAATGGCTTATCCACTAATCTTTGCTTTGATTTTAAAAGCAAAATAAAACTATAGTCAGATCCAAAATCAGAGGAACCTAAAACTGTCATGAATACTTAAGTTAACTAATGCTTGTCACACAATAGTCCTATATACGACACTCTTTCAGATATTGTAGTAATGAAGAATATGTCCCAAACCAGGAATAAAATGTTGCACATGCGTTTCAACAGAGGTATGTTCAGTTCACACATCTGGCTTCCTCCACACTCGGCATTCAGGAATCCTTATATCTCCCCACAGCAATAGTCACCCCATCTCTGTAAGCAATGGCCCAAACAGCTACACACCATTATGACTTTCATATTTGAAAATAATTGCCACCCAACTATTTATATTACCTAACATCTGTTTAACTATTAAGTGCTCCATTTCTATAACCTCCCTGACAGCCACACAAGATTTACTCTGAATTCATGATGAATTGTTTTTAAATATATTGTTTGTTTCTTCTGTGTTCCTAAAGAAAGATCAAATTAAATATCCCGTTCCCCTGTCTTTCTTTAGTCTTACATAAATTTAAAATTACTAAGACAAGTCTCATATACTCTTCAGATTGTTTTTCTAATCTCAGCTGCTAAGAGGAAAATTTTGAGTTGAATTC
Organism: Sciurus carolinensis; assembly: GCF_902686445.1. Classification (NCBI taxonomy): domain Eukaryota; kingdom Metazoa; phylum Chordata; class Mammalia; order Rodentia; family Sciuridae; genus Sciurus; species Sciurus carolinensis. The sequence goes on from NW_025920186.1 coordinate 752,979, forward strand.
TTCTTCTGTGTCCATATTTATGATAGAGAACTTCTTAATTATGTCAACTGGATAATTATAGTAAAAAGGAGTATAATTATTTGTACATAGCTACTCTAGAAGTTCTAGTATTCAAAAGATATATCAAGGAAGGCCTGGAGAGGAAGGAACTATACAATGGCTTGTAATTCATTCTTTCTAGAACTGCTCTTCACAATAGCTGCCTCTTGCCTCTGATCAAAGCTATGATTTTAACTGTTTTGTACAATTTATGCTCTTATATGAATACTAGTATCAAAAAAATAACAGTTTGACTTGGAATGGAATCATCATTTGACTCAGTTATCCCACTCCTTAGCATATACTCAAAGGACTTAAAATCAACATTATAAAGTGATGTTGCCACATCAATGTTTATAGCAGCTCAATTCACAATAGTTAAGCTATGGAACCAACCTAGGTACCCTTCAACAGATGAATGGATAAAGAAAATGTGGTATATATACACAATAGAACATTACTCAGCTTTAAAGAAGAATGAAATTATAGCATTTGCAGGTAAATGGATGGAACCAGAGACTGAATGTTCTGAACCTAATAGGCTGAATGTTCTCTCTGATGTTCAGGTGCTAACACACAATAAGTGGGGGGAAGGAAAGAGTAGAAGTTCATTGAATTAGACAAAGGGGAATGAAGAGAAGGGAGGGGGTAGAATAGGAAAGATACTAGAATGAATTGGACATAACTTTCCTATGTTCATAAATGAATGTATGTCCAGTATAACTCCACATCATGTACAACTGCAATGGGAATTTATATTCCATGTATGTATGTTAAAATACATTCTATTGTCATGTATAACTAAAAAGAACAATTTTTTTTAAAATAAGAAAATGACAGTTTGAATAACAAAGGATTCAAGGACTGTCATAGGACTCACTGTTGTACACCATAGACAAGAATAGACAAGAAAATCCTTCAAACATAACTCTCCAAATGCACTGCTTGTCTGGGAACCACCACTTCCATTTTCAGCCATCATCTATTCTCTATTTCCTTGCCATCCTTACCTCTTCTTACTTCTTGGGCTTTACCTCTCAGCATCCAGGAGACCAAGAGACCCCAGACCAACAAAGCAGGCACTATTCTACTGCTCCTTCTGTCTCATTAGATATGGCACTACTTTAGATATTTTAATTCTTGCACTTATTTTTCAAGTAAAAACTAGAAGACATACAGGTGTCCCTTTTAATGAAGAGATGAGGTGACTGAGGAGCAAGAAGCTGTAAAATAAATCAAAGGAGTATCTTATTGTCAAGAAGGGCAAATCTAGTCCCTCTTGTGGCTTCTGCCCCTTACTCTCATTTCTCCAGTACCCACGACACATACCAGTCCTTGCTTTTGAGATACTTCTCACTAAAAAAGAGTAAGTCAGCTGCTAGTGAATGTCCAAGTCATAATATATGCCTGTAATTCTAAGCCTTACTATTGGAAAAACTACTCAAATGACCTGTAGTGGGGCAGTGAGTAGGTCACCAATAGTATCTCTCTAAATGAAGGCCAATATATTACAAGGCCTTCCTTTAGGGGAGTTTTTCTATGCTATTTTGTGTGTTTCACTCCATATCATCACTTGTGGTTCAAGTTTGATAAATGGAGTGGCTCATAGTCAGAATCATTATTGGCCATCAGCAAAACTTAATAGCACTCAATGTTTAGGAAACAACAGGCTTCATTAAATGCTGAAGTCTGCCTGAATCATTCACCTCTATAACAGAGGTGTGCCTGGCAGCTGACAGTTTGCTTTTGTTTCACTGCATTACAACAGGCTACCCTGACATGACGTATTCCACCAAAGGAGGGAAAGCTAATTCAAGAAAGATCTGCACCATGGGAGTTCTGTATGCTGTGTATTAATTTGGTCTCATTCAGACTTAGTTATCATTCTAATGTATGAGGAAACATTTTTTTCTATTTTAGCAGTTTTATTGTATTACAATTGGCATTAATTAATGGTACATATTTGAAGGGTATATTTTCATATATTTTGGCATATGACACACCAATGAAATATCACCAAAATCAAGAAATGAACATATTCATTAACGCAAAAATTGAGGAAATATTTTTTGTTTTTGTTTTTGTTTTTATTCTTTTTTAAATTTTTATGTTTAAAGACTGCATTTTGATTCATTGTACACAAATGGGGTACAACTTTTCATTTCTTTGGTTGTACACAAGATAGATTCACACCATTCATGTAATCATACATGTGCATAGGGTAATAATGTCTGTCTCAGTCTACTATCATTCCTTCCCCTATCCCCTCCTGCCCCCATTTTTATATTAAGAACTATAATTCTGCAGATTTCAACTGAGTGTTGGTTTAAAGAGAAGACAATAGGATAAGCCTCGTCTAAATGTAAATTAGTGGCAAAATAACAAATTCTCTGGTCAATATCAAAGACAGCAATTCTTACAGATACAATGTTTTTTTTTATGTCTTTTCTCACTTTATTTCTTTGTCTTTCATTTTTTTCTATAACAAATTTGTACAATATTTAATTCAGCAGTGATATTATCCCTGTTAGACTCTTTTTTTTTATTGTAAACAAATGGGATACATGTTGTTTCTCTGTTTGTACATGGCGTAAAGGCATACCATTTGTGTAATCATAAATTTACATAGGGTAATGCTGTTTGATTCATTTTGTTATTTTTTCCCTTCCCCCCCACCGCTCCCACCCCTCTTTTCCCTCTATACAGTCCTTCCTTCCTCCATTCTTGCCCCCCTCCCTAACCATAACTCTAACCCTAACTCTAACCCCTCCGACCCCCCATTATGTGTCCTCATCCACTTATTAGCGATATCATTCATCCTTTGTTTTTTTGAGATTGGCTTATCTCACTTAGCATGATATTCTCCAATTTCATCCATTTGCCTGCAAATGCCATAATTTTATCATTCTTTATGGCTGAGTAATATTCCATTGTATATATATACCACAGTTTCTTTATCCATTCATCAATTGAAGGACATCAAGGTTGGTTCCACAATCTGGCTATTGTGAACTGAGCAGCTATGAACATTGATGTGCCTGTATCTCTGTAATATGCTGGTTTTAAGTCCTTTGGGTATAGGCCAAGGAGTGGGATAGCTGGGTCAAATGGTGGTTCCATTCCAAGTTTTCTAAGGAGTCTCCACACTGCTTTCCAGAGTGGCTGCACTAATTTGCAGCCCCACCAGCAATGTATGAGTGTACCTTTCTCCCCACATCCTCGCCAACACCTGTTGTTGCTTGTATTCTTGATAATCGCCATTCTAATTGGGGTGAGATGGAATCTTAGGGTGGTTTTGATTTGCATTTCTCTTATTACTAGAGATGTTGAACATTTTTCCATATGTTTGTTGATAGCTTGTACATCTTCTTCTGTGAAGTGTCTATTCATTTCCTTAGCCCATTTGCCGATTGGATTATTTGCATTCTTGGTGTAGACTTTTTTGAGTTCTTTATAGATTCTGGAGATTAGCGCTCTATCTGAAGTATGATTGGCAAAGATTTTCTCCCACTCTGTAGGTTCATTCTTCGCATTGCTGATAGTTTCCTTTGCTGAGAGAAAGCTTTTTAGTTTGAATCTATCCCAGTTATTAATTCTTGCTTTTATTTCTTGTGCTATGGGAGTCCTGTTGAGGAAGTCTGGTCCTAAGCCGACATGTTCAAGCTCTGGACCTACTTTTTCTTCTATAAGATGCACGGTCTCTGGTCTGATTCCGAGGTCCTTAATCCATTTTGAGTTGAGTTTCGTGCATGGTGAGAGATATGGGTTTAGTTTCATTCTGTTGCATATGGATTTCCAATTCTCCCAGCACCATTTGTTGAAGAGGCTATCTTTTATACATTGCATATTTTTGACCCATTTGTCTAGTATGAGAAAATTGTATTTATTTGGGTTTGTGTCCGTGTCCTCTATTCTGTACCATTGATCCACCTTTCTATTTTGGTACCAATACCATGCCGTTTTTGTTACTATTGCTTTGTAGTAGAGTTGAAGTTCTGGTATTGTGATACCCCCTGCTTCACTCTTTCTACTGAGGATTGCTTTAGCTATTCTGGGTTTTTTATTCTTCCAGATGAATTTCATAATTGCTTGCTCTATTTCTGTAAGGTACATCATTGGGATTTTAATTGGAATTGCATTGAATCTGTATAGCACTTTTGATAGTATGGCCATTTTGACAATATTAATTCTGCCTATCCAAGAACATGGGAGATCTTTCCATCCTCTGAGGTTTTCCTTAATTTCTTTCTTTAGTGTTCTGTAGTTCTCACTGTAGAGGTCTTTCACCTCTTTTGTGAGATTGATTCCGAAGTGTTTTATTTTTTTCGATGCTATTGTGAATGGGGTAGTTTTCCTAATTTCTCTTTCTGAATATTCATCACTTATGTATAAAAATGCCTTAGATTTATGTGCATTGATCTTATATCCTGCTACTTTACTGAATTCACTTATGAGATCTAAAAGTTTTCTGGTGGAATTTCCTGTTTCCTCTAAGTACATAATCATATCATCAGCAAACAGGGATAGTTTGAGTTCTTCTTTTCCTATTCATATCCCTTTAATTTCTTTGGTCTGTCTAATTGCTCTGGCTAGAGTTTTGAGGACGATATTGAAAAGAAGTGGTGAAAGAGGGCATCCCTGCCTTGTTCCAGTTTTTAGGGGAAATGCTTTCAGTTTTTCACCATTTAGAATGATATTAGCCATGGGCTTAGCATAGATGGCCTTTACAATGTTAAGGAATGTTCCCACTATCCCTATTTTTTCTAGTGTTTTGAGCATGAAGGGGTGCTGTATTTTATCAAATGCTTTTTCTGCATCTATTGAAATAATCATGTGATTCTTGACTTTAAGTCTGTTGATATGGTGAATTACATTTATTGATTTCCTGATGTTGAACCAACCTTGCATCCCTGGGATGAAACCCACTTGATCATGGTGCACTATCTTTTTAATATGTTTTTGTATGCGATTTGCTAAAATTTTGTTTAGAATTTTTGCGTCGATGTTCATTAAGGATATTGGTCTGAAATTTTCTTTCCTCGATGTGTCTCTGTCTGGTTTAGATATCAGGGTGATATTGGCTTCATAGAACGAGTTTGGGAGGGTTCCCTCCTCTTCTATTTTATGGAATACTTTGAGAAGTATTGGAATGAGCTCTTCTTTAAAAGTTTTGTAGAACTCGGCTGAAAACCCATCTGGTCCTGGACTTTTCTTTGTTGGTAGGCTTTTGATGACTTCATCTATTTCATTACTTGAAATTGGTCTATTTAAATTGTGTATGTCCTCCTCGTTCAGTGTAGGCAATTCATATGTCTCTAGAAACCTGTTGATGTCTTCGAAATTTTCTATTTTGTTGGAGTATAGATTTTCAAAATAGCTTCTAATTATGTTTTGTATTTCAGTCGTGTCTGTTGTGATATTTCCTTGTTCATTCCAAATTTTAGTAATTTGGGTTTTGTCTCATCTTCTCTTTGTTAGTGTGGCTAAAGGTTTATCAATTTTGTTTATTTTTTCAAAGAACCAACTATTTATTTTGTCAATTTTTTGTATTGTTTCTTTTGTTTCAATTTCGTTGATTTCAGCTCTCAGTTTAACTATTTCCTGTCTTCTACTACTTTTGGTGTTGGTCTGTTCTTCTTTTTCTAGGGCTTTGAGCTGTAGTGTTAGGTTGTTTAATTGTTGAGTTTTACCTCTTTTATTAAATGCACTCCATGAAATAAATTTTCCTCTAAGTACTGCTTTCATAGAGTCCCAGAGATTTTGATATGATGTTTCTTTGTTCTCATTTACCTCTAAGAATTTTTTAATTTCCTTCCTAATATCTTCTGTTATCCATTCATCATAAAATAGCATATTGTTTAATCTCCAGGTGTGGGAGTAGTTTCTGATTTTTACTCTTTCATTTATTTCTAACTTCAATCCATTATGATCTGATAGAATACAAGGTAGCGTCTCTATCTTCTTGTATTTGCTAACATTAGCTTTGTGGCATAATATATGGTCTATTTTAGAGAAGGATCCATGTGCTGCTGAGAAGAAAGTGTATTCGCTCTTCATTGGATGGTATATTCTATAAATGTCTGTTAAGTCCCAATTGTTGATTGTGTTATTGAGATCTATGGTTTCTTTGTTCAATTTTTGTTTGGAAGATCTGTCCAGTGGTGAGAGAGGCGTGTTAAAATCACCTAGTATTATTGTGTTATGGTCTATTTGGTTTCTAAAATTGAGAAGGATTTGTTTGACATACGTGGATGAGCCACGGTTTGGGGCATAGATGTTTATGATTGTTATATCTTGCTGATTTATGCTTCCCTTAAGCAGTATGAAATGTCCTTCTTTTTCCCTTCTGACTAACCTTGGCTTGAAGTCCACATTATCTGAAATGAGGATGGATACTCCAGCTTTCTTGCTGAGTCCATGTGCATGGTATGTTTTTCCCAATCCTTTCACCTTTAGTCTATGGCTATCTCTTTCTATGAGGTGAGTCTCTTGTAGGCAACATATTATTGGAACTTTCTTTTTAATCCAATCTGCCAGTCTATGTCTTTTGATTGATGAATTCAGGCCATTAACATTCAGGGTTATTATTGAGATATGATTTGTATTCCCGGTCATTTGGTTCATTTTTTAAAATTTAATTATTTATTTATTTTTTTGACACAACTTGGTTCCTCCTTTATTTGACAGTTCCTTTAGGATAATTCCTCCCTGTGCTGATTTGCTTCTTTGTGTTTTATCTCTTCCTCATGGATATTTTGCTGAGAATGTTCTGTAATGCTGGCTTTCTTTTTGTAAATTCTTTTAGCTTTTGTTTATCATGGAATGATTTTATTTCATCATCAAATTTGAAGGTAAGTTTTGCTGGGTATAAGATTCTTGGTTAGCATCCATTTTCTTTCAGAGCTTGAAAAATGTTGTTCCAGGCCCTTCTAGCTTTTAGGGTCTGGATTGAAAATCTGCTGATATCCGTATTGGTTTCCCCCTGAATGTAATTTGGTTCTTTTCTCTCACAGCCTTTAAATTTCTGTCTTTATTTTGTATGTTCGGTATTTTCATTATAATGTGCCTTGGTGTGGGTCTGTTGTAATTTTGTGTATTTGGAGTCCTATAAGCCTCTTGAACTTGATTTTCCATTTCATTCTTCAGATTTGGGAAAGTTTCTGATATTATTTCATTGAATAGATTGTTCATTCCTTTGGTTTGTTTCTCTAAGCCTTCCTCAATCCCATATGAACTACCTAAACTGAACGAGGAGGACATACACAACTTAAATAAACCAATTTCAAGCAATGAAATAGAAGAGGTCATCAAAAGCCTACCAACAAAGAAAAGTCCAGGACCAGATGGGTTCTCAGCCGAGTTCTACAAAACCTTTAAAGAAGAGCTCATTCCAATACTCCTCAATCCCAATAATTCTCAAATTTGGCCTTTTGATGATATCCCATAGTTCTTGTAGATTCTGTTCATGATTTCTTACCATCTTCTCTGTTTGTTCAACTTTGTTTTCAAGGTTAAATATTTTTTCTTCAATATCTGAGGTTCTGTCTTTCCAGGTGTTCTATCCTATTGGTTGTGCTTTCTATGGAGTTCTTTGTTCTCTTTGTTAGTGTGGCTAAGGGTTTATCAATTTTATTTATTTTTTCAAAGAACCAACTATTTATTTTGTTAATTTTTCCAATTGTTTCTTTTGTTTCGATTTCGTTGATTTCGGCTCTGATTTTAACTATTTCCTGTCTTCTACTACTTTTGGTATTGGTCTGCTCTTCTTTTTCTAGTGCTTTGAGCTGTAGTGTTAAGTCGTTTATTTGTTGATTTCTACTTTCATATGTCTCTAGAAATTTGTTGATGTCTTCGAGGTTTTCTGTTTTGTTGGAGTATAGTTTTTCAAAATAGCTTCTAATTATGTTTTGTATTTCACTCGTGTCTGTTGTGATGTTTCCTTGTTCATTCCGAATTTTAGTAATTTGAGTTTTCTCCCTCTTTCTCCCTTTCTGTCATTTCTTCTGCCATGCTGTCATTGGATTTTATTGATGTAACATCTAGATTTGTTTGGGGCATTTTCTTCCCTTGTTTTCTCATATTGTTCAGGAATCAGTGGGTCTTTAAGATATTGCAGATTTCCTCTATTGACTTATAATGTCCTTGAAGATTGCTAGTATATCCTCTCTTATCCTTCAGTAGCCTGAAGTCTTGGAGGAAGTTGATAATGGGGTGCTCCACAAGGAAGCTGCCTCTCTAGGGATGGTGACCCTCACGTGGGGTATATTCCCTGCTAGTGGGCAGAGGTTCCTCCACTTGTTGACTAATGGTCATCCAAAGGGGAACTAGGCTGCAGGCTGAGGCAAGGCCTGTTTGTGCCTGTGTCTCTGGTTTTACCATCCTTGTGGGAAAACCTCACCCGGCAGGGAAGACTCACCCAGTGGGGAGGTCTCGCTGGTCAATTTCCCTCCTAGAGGTTCCCCTCAATCTACAACTACCGCCTGGGCTGGGCTGTCTTCCTCTGCAATGTTCCCAGGGGCCCAACCTACCTCCTGGGTCTGGGAGCCTCACCCTTCGCAGACGAGTCTCCTTAGGCTGCCTCTCCTCAGAGAATCTGCCCGCAGTCCTGGAAACTTCGCTCCGCCCCTAGGCGTGTCTCTGTGTGGCTCTTCCAGCAAGAAGCCAGTCCTGGGACCCTGCTCTGCACCTAATCGCCTGGCTATGCGGCCCCTCCTCTGAGCCGCCACCTGGAGCCCCGTATAATAGCTCTGAGACCCAGAGACCCACCACACACCTCCTCCTCCGGACAGCGGCCCGGTTTCTGATGCAGTCACTAGGAGTCCAAACAACTCACTTCGCATCTCCTCCTCCCGCCAACCTCCCGTAGCCCTAGGCAGTCACTCCAAGTCCAAGTGACCCACCCTGTTCCTCCTCCTCCTCGTGGTACCCCCCTGGGTGTTCAGGAGTGGTCACTTTGAGTCCAAACAACTCACCACTCGCCTCCTCCTCTGGCAACCGCCTGTGGCTCTGATGCAGTCACTCCTAGACCAAGCGACTCGCCACGCTCCTCCTCTTCCTCCGGGCAACCTCCCGGTGTTCAGAAGTGGTCGTTCTGAGTCCAAACAGCTCACCATGCAGCTCCTCCTCAGGCAGCTGCCCGGAGCCCCAGTGGTTGCTCCGAGTCCAAGCACTGTGCTGAGCCGCCTCCTCTACGATGATCCCAGTTGTCCGTGTTTACCGCTCCTGTGGGGGGAGGGGCGTCTCGCCGAGCAACTCTACTTCACAAAGTTCCCTGCGTTCTGGGGCTACCGCCCCATCCGGGACGCCTCCCCAACGGGAGAGACTCACCCGGCGGCTTTGAGTTGGTCCCAAGTCTCTCACTATTTCCTCTTTTGAATCCTGTGTCCTGGAGCAACATGAAATGCAGCTGCCCTCTAGTCTGCCATCTTGAATCCCCCCAGTTACAATGTTATGGCATCCTTTTAGTTTCCAATTGCTTCATATTCTGTGCCAGAATGACATAGTTTTTTTTTTACTTAACTACAATAAAATTTATTTTAGTTCAAGAAATTTATCTTTTAAAATTCCATAACATCCTTCAAGGTCAGTGAAGGCCTCAAGATTATAATGAAACCTGAGTGAATAATCGGTAATTCAAAGTGTTAATAATTAAACAATACAAATTGAAACTAGGTCAACATTCTTTAGCTTTCTATGACTAAAAGTAGAGTTTTCCTCTTCCTTAGAGCATTTTTTAATAAATCACCCAAGATTTAAGAAGATTCTGGAAAGCTGTGCTTCTCAAACTTTGGCACAAAAATCACCTGAAGGTATTGTTAAACCACAGATAATCACAGATAGGTGGGTATACATTTTTTGGCAATATAAAAATTCAAGCTCTTTACCTTTTCTCATAGGGCACAATAAGAGCCCCCCTAAAACATCAATATTTTATCTCATTGTCAACATTGTCATGAGAGCTATAAGTATGCATCTGGAGACAATATTCACATCCACTAAGGATTGAAAAATATGACAAAACTAAATTCAGTTTCCAGAATCAACTATTTAGGTTAATACTATAATCCCAGGTAGAAACTGACCATTTGCTTCTCGTTGATTCTGACTATCCACTTTGTTGTCTTCAATTAATACCTATACCTTAATTTAGGGCAGGAAATACTGTGGACACAAGCATATTACCTAGTAATGTGTATACCCCCTTGGAAGACATAAACCAAACCTGGATAATAATGCAAGCAATGTGCATCTAGGTTATAGGGTGAAAAAAGTCAACCAGCTATGCATTCACTCTCTAATTTGTACAAGTTGATTAATTTTTCCTTTACCACAGTTCCACTTAATTAATTGACTAGCATGGATAGGGAGGTGATGAGGAAAGAAAAGAGCAATAAGCAGTAGTTGGTATTTTTTATTGATAAGTCAGGGAATAGGAAACAAATATTTGCCAGCACCTCCAAGTACCAGTCTTGTGTTCATTCCATAAGCAGTTCAGTCCAGAACTTAGTATATTTGATATTTTCTCCATTTACGTACAAGGAAACTAAGGCTCAGGAAGCTTAAATAACATGCCAAGATTACTGTGATATGAAGCTGCAGATAAAATCATGCTATTCCTCTACAACAGCCCTTCTGGTGCAGCTTTTCATACTAAAAACTAAAATTTACTGAGTGTTTTCTGAGCATTTGTATAGATTTTATTTCAATGCTCACAGCTCTATGAGATAGGCACCAATATTATCCTCATTTTACAAATTAGGAAATTGAGGTTTTGAGAAGTTAAACAATTGCCCAACGTCACACAACTAATGAATGGTAATGCTGGGATTTGATCCTCTGCAGTTAAGATATAAGCCCATGATCCCAATCACTACTACATACTACATTGGGCAACAGAACAGGCAACAATTTGGGAATTATTAAAAACAGCAAGTTGTCTATAATACATCACCAATTATAAAAAATTCGAGGTTGAAGAGGACTCTGAGTGTGGCAATGATGAAAGAGAAATGGGGTTAGTATTGGAAGATTTTTTGAAGAGGTAAGTTTTTTAATGGGGTGGTGCAAGGTCCAAAGGCAAAGGAGGCAGAATATGATATTTGGAGAAATATTAAGAAGATAAGGAATCTTGGTTAAAGAAGCAAGACAAATTTGGCTTCATGAGAAGTATTAACTGAAGCAGAATATATTATTGTGGCATCTAAGGAGGAGATATTTTAAGCCCAACTGTCCTGTAAAACAAAACATTTGCCACCATTCCACCAAAATGTACCTTAATCATTTTATACGCTGCAGAGTGAATTTTCAATATGAACAATTGTTTATTGGAAAGGAGTCACTCAACTTGTCTTTTTAGACTTTCTCTCTTCTCCATAGGGGCTATTTAGAGGAGTCTGCCTATGTTAAGAATATGATACACTCTAGGTATGATTCAACAGAAGAAAACTCACAATAAATGTTCAAAGTTGTAAAGCAATGCATCAGAAAGAGCATCTATCTTGGGGACCTGTGCTATAAATATTAAGAAGCAGGAATTTCTAACTTCCCTGTTATTCTTCTCCATTGTTTGTAGCCAGTTCCAATTTTCACCTTGGGAATGTAGTCTCTAATTTCATTTGAGTCCTCATGGGGCAATTACCTTCCCCTTCACCTGAAATATTTGCATTCTCTCGTCTTTAGTGTCCAGCTTCAGGAAGCTGGAAATGTAACTACCATAGTCCCAAGTGGTTGCAACAGAAAATTAAACTCAATAAGGAAGAAAAAAGATTGAAAACATTATGCAAGATACACACAGAATAAAGATAAGATTGGCATGGAAGACCAAACACCTAAGGGAGATACTTTGTTTAATAACAAACTGGACATAAGAATTCAGCCCAACTCTAGCCCCACTTACAGTTCTTGTTTCATGCTGTATGGTTAGAATTTGAAATGCCCTCAAAGCTCATTTCAGTGTTTGGTCCCTAGCTGACACACAATTGGGAGGTACTGAAAACTTCAGAACATGAGGCCTAGCTAGAAGAAGTAGGTCATTGGGGGCATGTTCTTGAAGAATATGCCTTGTCCTCCTTACCCTCTATTTCCAGGTGCCATGTGGTAAGAAGCTTGTTCTGCCACACCCTCTCTGCCATGATGTTCTGACTCACCATAGACACAGAAACAATGAAGTCAAGTGATCATGGAATGAAATCTCAGAAACCATGAGCCAAAATAAATATTTCCTCCTATTAAGTTGTTTCACTTAGATATTTTGCCATAGCAACAGAAAGCTCACTAACACAAAGAAAATTGGTACCGAGAAGTGGGGCTGTTGTTGTGACTATACCTGATTGTGTAGTTCAGAAGCCTCTGAAACTGGTTTGCTGGAGGAATCTGGAAATGTTCAGAGAAGCAGATCGGAGAAAGCTTAAACGGTTTTAAGTAGAGCTTAAGGTGATTCTGGTGGGAGCTCAGAAGACCAGAATGCTGACAGGAATGTGGACAGTATATGCTGATAAGGTTTCATATTGAAATGAGGACTCTATTGGAAACTGGATTAGAGACGATACATCTGGCATAACTTGTATACATTTTGTCCATATACTGAGGCTTTGTGTGAGGCTGAGTTTAAAGGTGGTGGATTCATTAATCTGGCCAAGGAAATGTCAAAGGAGCATAGCATTCAGGATGTGGCATGGATACTGCTGGCAGCTTTTTAGCCACATTTATAGTGTGAATCAGGAGTAAAATGCAGAGGAGAAAGATTTGAAAAAATTGCAGTTTGACCAGAAAAGAAGTATGAAAGTTTCAGTCAAGAAGGGTATGGTGACTGAAAAGATAAGTGCCATTAAAAAGAAGTCAAGTACCTTTCACCAGGGCAATAGGAAAGATGCCCTGAGGGCATCTCAGAAATGAGCAAGATCCAACTCTTTCATGCCCTCTCACAGGGTTACTTAGGAAGTTGTTTCCCCAGGATAAGTTTCACCATGTTCACCATCCAAGCATTCCGAAGCAATTGCAGTCATGGTCCAAGAGGGCCCATCTACTGCTAGAGCTGGCAGCAGGCTTTAGCATCATCAATGTGATGTTAGTTTTGTGAGCATGTAAAATGCAAGAGTTGTTGGGTCATGAAGGTCTCCACCCAGAATTCAAAGGATGGCTTGGGAGGCCAGGCAATGTGTGGCAGTGTTAGGATCTCTGTAGGAAACTCCTGAGAATGAAAATGAAGCTATGAAAGTGAAGCTGTAGTTGCAATGGAGACTGCAGGAAGTTAGAGGTGCCAGGAATATAGACTATCTGGCAAGGAAAGCTGCAGGCAGTGTGGACAGAGCCAGCCCAAGGGAGTAGCCATGTGGACTGCAACTAGAAAGGATTTAGGGGTAGGACTGCCACTTAGCAAGCCCTTTGAAGCTAATATCATGTCACTACTATATGGCCCAGATGGCAGACATGGAGAAATAGGATTTAGGGTTTGCTCTGCTGGGTTTTGGTCTTGCTTTGGTCAGATCCTTCCCTGGTATTTCCCTATTAGTCCCTTTTAGAATGGTAACTGTAACCTGTATCATTGTAGGTTGGAAAGATATAATATGGCTTTTGGATTTTACAGGGGCTCACAGCTCAGAATTTACCTTCAGGCTGAGAAGAGATTTTGGACTTATACTTTTGAGTAATGCTGGAACTACTAAAACTATGGGAACTCTTGGAGATGATCTGAAGCATTTTTCATTTTGAGATGGGCCTACACATTTAGGAGTCAAGGGCAGAATATTATATTTTGGATTTAGAATATCCCTACAAAGGTTTATGTGTTGAAGACCTAGTCCTAGCTGGTGGCACTATTTGGAGGTGGCAAAAACATGAGATGGTGATTAGTTGGAGGAAGTAGGCCATTGGGAGCATGTCCTTGAAGGATATATCTTGTGCTGCAGTAGTCAGTGTTTTCTAGAGGAACAGAATCAACAGGAAGTATGATTATAAAAAGGGGAATTATTAGATTGGCTTGTACGACGAGAAGCTGGATAGTCCACAATGGCCGTCTGCAGACTGGAGAGCTGGAGGAAACAGTAGCTGTGCAGTCCAAGAGTGGAAGCCCCAGAACAAGAGGGATCAACAGTGCTACCCTAGTCTGAGACCAAGGCTTCTGGAAACTCTCTTGAAAATCACTGGCAGGTTCACTTTGGAAGAGTGAAAAAATAAGAGTCCAATATCATCAGATGATTGAAGCAGCAATCAAGAACTCATTTAAGAAGAGTCGAGCTTGCATCTGCATTGGCTTCCTTGTTCTTCCAACTTTTATTCCATCCAAGTTACCATCCTATTGGGCTGTGCTGCCCATGCTTAGGGAGGGTCTTCACTTCAGTTCACTATCCCATATTTCAATCATTCCTAGACATGCCCTTATTGACACACCCAGAAGCCTCTTAATCATTGGTATCTCTTAATCCAATCAAGTTGACAATTCAAATTAACGATTGCACGTTCCCAGACCCTTCTTCATTCTTACTCTTTTCACTTCTAGCTGCCATGAGGTGAGCAGCTTTATTTCTCCATGTCCTCTATGCCTAACCACTGTCCCAGAAATAACAGAGCCAAGTGACCATGGATTCAAATCTCTGAAACTATAGACCAAAATAAATCATTCTTCCTTTTAAGTTGTTTTTCTCAAAAAAAATTTTTATCATAGCACTTGAAAGCAAACACACATTCTGTTTTGTTTTCTTCTGTAGGACCTAATTTGTTGTGCCCTGAAACTACTTTTTCCCTTAAGAAAATACATAAAGCTTTTTGGCTGGGACAAAAGTTGCCTTAATGCTGGGATCTTCTGTCCACAGTCTGATCTGCCATTTTGACACATCACCTCCATTTCTGGATCCTGTTTGCTCCCTAATCCATGACTGCTAGACTAAACTAGTTTACAAATTTCCTTTGCTCTTCCTTAAGAATCCTCTGTTTTAAAGTCCTATGTTTGAAATATTTTTCCCCTCTTAGTTATAAGTTTTGGCTCACTTTTCACAAACCTCTTATATAGATATTATTCTATTCATATTTTCTTCTCTTTAACCTTTTAAAACTATTTTCTAACTCATTTTAATCATAGCATCTGTGAATTTGATTTTTCAACCAAGCTTTTTCACTAAGCATAAGCATTTTGCCATTGTAGTGGTTTAAAAATATGTCAAAATTATTTTATACCCTTCCATTTAAAGGGCAGATGGGTTGGGGTTTAACTCAGTAGAGTGCTTACCTGGCATGTAAAAAGTGTTGAGTTCCATCCCCAGCACTACAAAACCACCCCTCTTCCTAGACTGTGGACTATTTTTAGTGACTTGCTTCTAAAGAGTAGAACAGAGCAACAGTAAGATATATGACTTTTCAGACTAATTCATAAAAGAAACTGTGGCTTCTTCTTTGCTCATTTTTTAACATCTCTTGCTGTGAAGGAAGTCAGTTGCTATGTTACAAAAACATTCAAGTCTCCTGAGTACAACCAACACTGACATACCAGGCACATATGTGAGCTATTATTTAAATGTACTTTCTAGACCCACTGAAGTTTTCAGATGATTGGAGCCTGAGCAAACATTTTGACTTCAACTTCAAGTGAAACCCTAAGCCTGAATCACCCAGAAAGGCTACTCCCAGATTTCTAAGAGTACAGATTACATGGCATAGTAATAAATGTTCAGTGTGAGCTACTAAGTCTCTACTAAGTTTTGGAACTATTTGTTATATAACTATAGATAAGTACAGCTATATTACAAATTTTTCAGAAACATTGTCTTAATGACTGTATTTTATATATATTTCATACATGCATGTAAGTATACATATCTATTTTGACAGGAAGTAATGTTGGCAAGTATAATGTCAATAACATAAAAAGTTATAGAAAGTCTCATTTTTCCCTAATGCCTTTTATTTCTTCTTCAAATTGAAATAATTAAAGGGTACTTTCCCAGCTATTATTAAATGCTGGCTTAGATCTTCAAAAGTTTCTTGCTTCCCATGTTATACTTAAAATGTAAAGAAAATTACAGCATTCATATCTTCATGGAAGAAGAAGTTAAATAAAATGAACAATACTTTATCCCAAAATATTTCCTTATTAAAACTGGAGAAATAATCTATTCTGACTGTTCACTTTCAAGAGCTGAATACATATCTGTCTTTTCTGATAATCATGGTAATTTTGATTCGTTCAATTGACTTTAAAAAGTATGAAACATACACATACACATACACAGCATACAGAATTGCTGTGGAAACATTATCTTCCACACAAAATATTTGGATAAAACATTACCATTTACATAATTGCTAAATATTCTGAACATTTACTTATATAAGCATACGAATACAACTGTGAACTTGACAAACATATTACTACCACCACAAAACTTAAAATACAATATGATATTCAAGCAAGTAAACAGGTCATCAAAATGCAAAATGTTGACAATTATAAAAGGAATAGAATTCCAAGGGTACACAAAAGATGCACTTTACCCAGATATGTTAGTCAGTTTTCCATTGCTATAACAAAATAGCTGAATGAAGTCAGTTTAAAGGAGGAAAAATAATTTGGGCTCAGTTGCAGAGGTTTTAGTTCATGGTCACTTGGTTTCACTGTTTCTGGGTCTATGGTGAGGTAAACTATCACGATGGGGAGCACATGGTAAAGCAAAGCTGTCACCTCATGACAGCCAGGAAGGAGAGAGAGCAAGCACTAGGAAGGGGCCAGCAATGAAAAATACCCTTCAAAGTCATGCCTATTTTCTACAACTAGGCCCCATCTCCTAACATTTTCACCACCTCCCAATACTGCCACCAGCAGGGAAATAAGCTTTTTAATACATGAGCCTTAGGGAACATTCCAGATCCAAACTATATTATCAGGCATGACAATAAGGTAAGTGTTTAGGTACATTGCCTTTAAAGTGAGATACATGTAGAAATATTCTGGTAAACTGGCTTTCCAGAAAAAGGAAATATGTTCTGATTTATAGTAGTTCCCAAATTCTATAGTGTAAATACTCCTGTTATGGCCAATTGTAAGCTACTAATGTGAAATTACTGATGGTGAAATTTGGAAGAAAGATATAGAATAGGTTCTCATGAGCTGATAAAAACTAGCTCCAGCAAACCACTGGAAATATCTCATGAATTATTGTATCCTCTCTTCCCTATCCCTCCACCACAGCTTTTGTTTAAGCCTGCATGATACATTATCTAGGTTATTACAATAATTCCTATCTGACCCTGCCCCATGATTGACTGATTCTTCTCCTACCTGCATTCCAGCTATATTCCCATCATGCCTCTTCTGTGTATAAAACACTGAGTGATTCACCACTGTCTATAAAATAAAACTTAACATGGTGTACAAGACACTCCATTGTCTATTTTGCCTGCCTGTTCAATCTCAACTCCTATCACCCCCTCCCATATCTGTCATTCGCTATCCATGCCAAATATCATCACTGACCATGAACAAGCCATCCATTCTCCCCTTCAAAATAATAGTATAAGCTAATACTCATTGAGCATTAACTAAATGCCAAGGAAGACAGTACACACTGGAAATACAAACATGAATAGACAACCTTTGATCTCAGCAATACTGTAATGGGCAGACAGATATGTAAATTCTTTAGTATAATGATTTGAGATAAACAGTACCTACATGGAAGGGTATAATACAGAATAAGGAACTGCACATTCCCAGTGAACCCTGTAATAAAGTTTGGAATGTTGCAGGTGCCTAATAGGTATTTATTAAATACAGGAATTAATTTAATTAATTAATGTTTACAGTAATTCTTGTGAGTACTACTTTACTCAAATGGTACTTCTTATTATGAGCATTCTCTGATCTATCCCCCTCTAAAAGCTATGTATCTTAGCCTTGTGACAGTTACATCTTTGTTATATGCTTTTTAACCTCATTTTTAGTGCTGTCATGCCAATTTTATTATCATTACTATTATTATTATTTCTATGTGGTCAAATTGATCCATTGTTTTCCTTAAAGTAGTAGGATTTTAGGGGAAAACCAAAGAAATACTTTATCCTTTCCAAATTTCAAAATTATTTTCTTCTGGTAATTACATGGTTGTTTTTTTCACATTTTAATTTTTAATGCATCTGGAACTTATTTTTGTGAATGGTATGAGGGAAGAAACCAAACTTTTTTGTTTATTTTTTGAATATTTATTCTCATGTGAGGAAAAGTACAGAACCTATGTTGAACTTTAGTGAGCAAGCCATCCTAAGAGGGTTGTGCTCAAAGAGTAAACTATAATTTGAGGAGGAGGAGGAAGAGGATGGAGATGAAGAGGAAGAGGATGGAGATGATGAGGAAGAGGAAAAAGACAAAGAATAAATGGTTGTCCTGTAATGACTTATGTGAAGGATGCATGAGTCTTCATGCAACTGTTTTGCTAAGAATGTGAATTCAAGTGCAGCTCAAATTAGCTTCAGTATAAAAACTGTACAGCCAGGCATGGTGGCACACACCTGTATTCCCAGCAGCTCCAGAAGCTAAGGCAGGATTCTCACAAGTTCAAAACCAGCCTTAGCAACTCAGCAAGGCCCTAAGCAACTTAGTAAAACTCTGTGTCAAAATTTAAAATTTTTCAAAAGGGCTGGGGATGTGGCTCAGTAGTTAAGTGCCCCTGGGTTCAATCCCTGGTACCAAAAAATAAGTAAATAAATAAATAAAATAAAAGCTGTACAGATTTTCACATAGTTGATATGATTCTTTGTAGAGAAAATACTTTAAAACACAGATTGTAGCTTTTTGAATGATTACTATATATAGTTAGATTTTAAAGCTTTTGATGTTCCTAAATATTTAATTGTTTCTTTAATTTGTATATGGTAGCACAGCAAACTAGTATGCATTAGTATCAGTAGTAAATTTTGTTTTTTCTAAGGTATAGCATTTGTGTTATTTTAAAATTATAATATAATTATGTATACCATTTCTAAAAAAGATAGTTGCTTTCATATAAAAAATTGATTAGCAGAGTATCATTCAAAATTTTACAGTTATTTCTCCTACAGAAATTAAATTGCTAACAAAAAAAGCAATTGTTTTCTTTCCAAAGAGCAGTAAAATCTCCTAACATTATTTTGTGAGCTATCCCATTTTTATTTTCAAATAAGTTCATGTGTTTAGCTACATACATTTTATAGGTAAGTGCTCAACATCAGCAGATTTAGTTTTAGATATTGGCTTTTTTTTCTAGCTTTAAGCTTACATCCTTTGGGTTATGGGAAACCCAGAGTAAATTTAGTAGATTTATCCATTACACACTGCATTCCACAGAGGTAGATGGTCTTATTATAATAATCCATTTGTACCAGGTAATGCTCAGTAGAAAAAACACTTACATAGTCTTCTCAATTGCTTTTCAAACTACTCTGAAAATATACCAGACACATAATACAGAGTAATGAAAAAGAAATTGCATTCATATTGGAAGCAACTACAATGTTGAACTACCTTAAAATCACACCCTTATCTTTAAGAAAAAATAACTAAAGTTTTTCTTTACTTAACTGTCCAGAGAAAGCTTCCTATTTGCTAATAAAAGTCTTCTTTTTAAAAATCCTAAGAGTCTTTAATGTGCCTAGCATCATATGTCCCTAGCTAGTTCATTCTTCCCATTTTTTTTAAAGAATATTAATATCTTTTCTCCTCACAGCTCAAAAATTTCTTCTCCAGTCACACTTTCATTTATAAATTTGCCTCTTATGCTGAAACAATAATAAAAATAACAAAATTCAGAATCAATTTTGTACATCAACAAATGTTATCAAACTCCACATACAATTTCTCTCTACTTCCCTCTTGTAATGCCTGTGCTGTCCTTGTTGCCCATCTCCACCTGCAGGTAGGATTCTGTAGAACCCATTGCACTCACTATGTAAGCACTTACCTGAAATTCTTTTCCTTCTATTCTTCATTATCACTGTTTTTAAATCTCTGCTGATTCATTCCTGTAGGTTTACTAATGCAAAATAACATTTCTTATTCATTCTTAAAAAGAATGACTTCACATTGTTCTATAGCTACTTCCCCAGTTTTCTGTTTTATTTGACAATAAAAGTTGCTAAAAGAAATACATCTCTCAGATAGCTACTTTTATTCTCTGATTATATGATTTTTTAATTTGTTCTTTTTAGATATACATGACAGTAGAGTGTATTTTGACATATTATACATACATGGAGTAAAATTTATTCTAATTAGGATCCCATTTTTGTAGTTGTACATGATGTGGAGTTACACTGGTGGTGTATTCATATGTGAACATAGGAAAGTTATGTCCAATTCATTCTACTGCCTTTCCTATTCCTATACGCCCTTCCTTCCATTCGTTCCCCTCTGTCTAATCCACTGAATTTCTATTCTTCCCCTTCCCACATAGTGTACATTAGCATCCACATCAGATAAAAGTCTTCTTAAAGGAAGACTTGAACAAAGTAAATGTCAATGAAATTATGAGAATTTATAAGTGCCTGTAACATATTCAGTGGGTCAACTATTATATTCAGAAAATAGTTTCTGGAAATATACAAAGATGAAAATAATCACAGGGTTAACTTTTGAACAAAAAGAAATCAGTATGTATTAAGATAAATATATGTAAATTTTTACCCAATGCCTAAATGTCAAGATATTTTTGGGTAAAAAAAATTTAATTATTTAATTTTTTTGTACACAAATGGAGCACAACTTTTCATTTCTCTGGTTGTACACAATGTAGAATCACACCATTCATGCAATCATACATATACACAGGGTAATAATGTCCACCTCATTCCACCATCTTTCCCACCTCCATGCCCCCTCCCTTCAATCCCCTCTGCCGAATCCAAAGTTCTTCCATTCTCCCTTGCTCCCCCACCCACATTATGGATCAGCATCCATATGACAGGGAAAACATTTGGCCTTTGTTTCTTTGGGACTGGCTTATTTCACTTAGCATGATATTCTCCAACTCCATAATTTCATTGTTCTTTAAGGCTGAGTAATATTCCATTGTGTATATATACCACAGTTTCATTAACCATTCATCTATTGAAGGGCATCTACGTGGGTTCCACAGTTTAGCTATTGTAAATTGAGCTGCTATAAACATTGATGTGGCTGCATCACTAATATGCTGGTTTTAAGGCCTTTTGGTATAGACCAATGAGTGGGATAGCTGGGTCAAATGGTAGTTTCTTTCTAGTTTTTCTAAGGAATCTCCATACTGCCTTCCAGAGTGGTTGCACCAATCTGCAGTCGCACCAGCAATGTATGAGTGTACCTTCTTCCCCACATCCTTGCCAACACTTATTGTTGCTTGTATTCTTGATAATGCCATTATGACTGGAGTGAGATGAAATCTCAGAGAAATTTGATTGGTATTTCTCTAATTGCTAGAGATATTGAACATTTTTTCATATATTTGTTGATTGATTATATATCTTCTTCTGTGAAGTGTCTGCTCAGTTCCTTACCCCATGTATTGATTGGGTTATTTGGGTTTTTTTTTTTTTTTTTGGTGTTAAGTTTTTTGAGCTCTTTATATATCCTGGAGATTCGTGCTCTATCCAAGGTGTATGTGGCAAAGATTTTCTCCCATTCTGTAGGTTCTCCCTTCACATTCTTGATTGTTTCCTTTGCCATTAAGAAGTTTTTTAGATTGATAAAATCCCATTTATTGATTCATGAATCTACTTTTTGCACTTTAGAAGTCTTGTTAAAGAAGTCAGGTCCTAAACCAACATGATGACGATTTGGACCTACTTTTTCTTCTATTAGGCACAGGATCTCAAGTCTAATCCCTAGGTCCTTGATCCACTTTGAATTGAGTTTTGTGCAGGGTGAGAGATAGGGGTTTAATTTCATTTTGTTGCATATGGATTTCCAGTTTTCCAGTTTTCCATTCGTTGAAGAGTTAAATGCCAAGATCTTTACAATCAATTAATGAACTTAAGTCGACAGAGAAAATCGTTCAATGATAAATCATCAACAGATGTCAGTGAGCTGGTTCCACTATATCCTAAATCATACCCAGTTTTTTTACATCTATTAAGACAACTAGAATTACTTTGGTCTCTAGGACAAAAAGGACATAATTTGGGGGTATTCTGTGGAATAAGTGTAAGGCTCCACAAATCCAAACATCTTCACTTCTTATACATATTGGCCCTACTCTTTTTCTTATATGTGAATATGCTATTTGTTTAATAAAATACTCACTTAAAATAACTGTGAGGCCAGGCAGGCATGGATGCCTGCCTATAATCCCAGTGACTCAGGAGGCTGAGACAGGAGGATCACCATTACAAGTTCAGAATCAGTAACTTAGTAAGAACATGTCTCAAAATAAAATAAATAATAAAATAAAAAGGGCTTGGGGATGTATATCAGTGGTAAAGCACCCCTGGGTTCAATCCCCAGTACCAAAAGAAAGTAACTGTGAAATTACAGTCATTCAGGAATTATTTTTTTAATTAGCAGATTAAGATTTTTTTAACTTTGAAATTGTCAATTTAAAATTCACTGAATTGGTTTCTATCATTAATAATAATGTACAATATATGTGAAATTCCTAAGAGAGTAGATTTTAAATGTTCTCATTACCAAAATGATATAAGAGGTAATGGATATATTAATTAGCTTCATTTACTCATTCCACATTATATAACACATACCGAAAAGCATCTCATTATTAATCTGTTGTTATTCACTTAATAAATGGGATGGTCTGGAGGGTCAAAGATGATTTTGCTCACATATTGGGCACCTTGGCAGGTATGCCTTGAAGGTTGGATTCTGATGGAATCTTCAACCAAAGTGCCTAATCTTTTCATCATGTTGATCTTAGAGTATTGTACCTCACATATAGTGGCTCAGAGCTCCCCAGAGAGTGTTCCAAGAGGGAGTAAGTAGAAAGCACTAGGTTCTTAAGGTCTGAGCTGGACACTGACAGTGTCACTTCCATCATATTCATTGGTCAATTAGTCACAGAAATGTCCCACATTTAATTATGTCATCTCATTGCCTTCTAGCCTTCACAATTCTGATGAGAAATCAGGTTTTAATCTTATTGAGGATTCCTTGAATATGACAAATTGCTTCTTTCTTGCTGCTTTCAAAATTCTCTATTTGCCTTTAGACAGTTTGAGGATAATGTGTCTCAATATGGATCTCTGAGCTACACTGCTTGTTCACTGTACTTTGGGGATGTCTTTCATCAAACTTGTTAAGTTGTTGGTCATTATTTCTTTGGATATTCTTACTGATCAGTTATCTCTCTCCTCTCCCTCTAGGAATCCCTTGATGTCTACATTGGTTCATTTTATGTCTCACTGGTATCTTAGGCTCTGTTCATTTTTCTTCATTCTTTTTTCTTTCTGCTTCTCAGACTGGATTTTATCAATTGACCTATGTTTAACTTTACCAATTCTTTCTTTTGCCTGCTCAAGTCTGCTGCTGAATTGCCCCAGTGAATCTTCATTTTAGTTATGTTACTTTCAGATCCAGAATTTGTTTGGTCCTTTGTACATTTTACTATCTCTGATACTAACTTTTTTTGAAATATTGTTCTTCAAGAATCCTTTAAGCTGGGCATGGTGGCACATGCCTGTAATTTCAGCACCTCGGGAGGCTGAGGCAGGAAGATTGTGAGTTCAAAGCCAGCCTCAGCAAAAGCTAGGTGCAAAGCAACTCAGGGAGAAACTCTCTAAATAAAATACAAAATAGGACTGCGGATGTGGCTCAGTGGCAGGATACCCATGAGTTCAATTCCCATACCAAAAAAAAAAAAAAAAAGATTCCCTTAGTTCTTTGTATATGGTTCTTTGTAGCACTTTAAGTATGTTTAAAGCGATTGATTTAAAGTTTTTGTCTACTAAAATCAGTGGTCAGGCTCCTTCAGAGCGAGTTTCTATTAGCTTCTTTTTCTTGGGAATGAGGCCTTTTTTCTCATTTCTTTGTAGATATATTTTTATTGAAAACAGAACATTTCAAATGTTATAATGTCTCAACTCTAAACAAGATTCTCCTCCCTCCAAGCATTCATATTTCTTTTATTGTGGCTTGTTTGGTTAGTGATTTTTCTAACCTTTTAAAGATATATATTCTGTATTCTTTTTCATTTGCAATCATTAAAATCTGTGTTCCATAACTTAGTGTTCAGCTTTGTTTTAACAGAGTCGCCTATATGCCTGTAGCCAAAACAAAGAGAAGGGAAAAAAGAAAAAGAAAGGAAATTCTCCCAGACATTGTGGATTGGTTCAGGATTGGTACATTCACTTAACACTTAGCCAGACTTAGCTGGGTACTTCTACTTTGCACAGAGCCTAGAGGCTAATGAGAAGTGAATTCTTTTTTTTTAAATTAGAATATTATAGTTACACATAGTAGTTGGGTTCACTTTGACACAATCATATATGCACAGAATTTTATTTACTCCATTTCAGTCCATATTCCCCCCACCCAGAGGTAGACTCTTAAGAATATGCAGGTCTTGTCTGAGTATGATTATCTGTGAGCATATGTATGACCTTTTGTATTCCTCAGTATGTGTGGAAGCATTTAAGTGTTTTATTCTTCCTTATATCTTCTTTCATAAGTTGTTTCTTCCTGGACATTTTAATCTCTATTTTGTCTCAACCGTTATCCCTTGCCAGAGGAGGCTGGATTTGGTACTTTTGCCTTTAAATGCTATTGAAAAGTAATATGTGGTAAGCCACCCCAGCCTTGAGAATTGTCTGGAAAATATTAAGCCATTGCTCTAGTCTATTGGATACCTCAAAACCCTCAATGAAAATTCTTTTGAGAATAAGTTCATACAGCTCCCTCTAGCACTAGCGACCTGTAACAAGAGTACAGACTGCCATCTTCATGGACCCAGGCAATATGGGAGTGGAGGATGGCAAGTGGGAAACAAAATGTCACAGTAAAATCTTACAATTTAGCAGCTTTTTCTTTCTAAAGATTTCCCAGGTTGTTTTAGTTTTTGATTTGTGAGATCTGAGAAAGTTGATTATGACCATTTATGGTGGTTAATATATTGCTTTTATGGAGGAAAGAAGTCCTGAAATTACCTACTCTGCCATTTTTGGTGTTATCTCTTGAGTTATTTTTTAATAATGGTTACAATTTTGGAATCAAGTCAGCATTTCAAGGTGCTAACCATCAACTAATCACCAACCTCATCATTCCACCTTCAGATGACATAAAAATGTTCTTTAGCTAATACTAATATCCATAATTACTGAGGGACTTCTATGTGCCAGTAACTTTGCATTTTTGTCATCCTCATAATAATGTGGTAAGGTAAATACTATTATTTTTAATATTTGCAGCATAGAAAACCAAGCTCCAAAAGGTCCAGCATATTTCACTAGTTAAGAGCTATCAATAATTGACTGACCAAGGATTTGAACCCAGATTTACCTAACTTTAAAGACAATGGTCTTTCCATTCTGCCACACTATATCTCATTTATTTATGGGCCAGTGAGCTCACTTATGCAAGAGACAGCCCATTCCAATCACTACACCTCAACTGTATATATTTTCCTTATGAAAAATATGGTACACCTTTGTTTTTTCTGGAGTCAGAAGAATGATTTCCGGTAACTAATGATAAAAAGAATTCAGAGCCATAAGGTCCAAAAGATACCATATCACCATAAATACATTTTCCCAAGACACTGAACCACTTTCAATAATGTGGAATTTTTTTTTGCAACTGTCCCAACTGAATTCAAGCCAAAATTATTTTCATTCATCCAGTTGGTGAATAAATAACTATTAAACAGTTGTTGATGGTGCAGTATACACTATAGAGATAAACAGGTGAGGAAATGCATGTTCTGACCTTGTTATGGTTTGGATATGAGGTGTCCCCCAAAAGCTCACATGTGAGAAAATGTACGGTTCAGAGGAGAAATGATTGGGCTGTAAGAGTATTAACTCAATCAGTAGTTTAATCTCCTGATAGGGATTAACTAAGTGGTAACTGGAGGTATGTGGGACATGGCTAGAGGAAGTAGTTCATTTGGGGTGTGGTCATGGGGTATATATTTTATATATGGAGAGTGGAGACTCTCTCTCTGCTTTCTGATCATGATGATATGAGCTGCTTCCCTCTGCCACACTCTTCTGCCATGATGTTCTACCTCACCTCAAGCCCTGAGGAATGGAGCCAGCCTTCTATGGACTAAGACCTCTGAAATCGTGAGCCCCCAAATAAACTTTTCCTCCTCTATAGTTGTGCTGGTCAGGTCTTTTAGTCACAGCAATGAAAAAGCTGATCAAAACATAACTTAAGAAATTCATAGTCCAGAGGGACAATATAGATAGTAGCAGAATGTAATAAATACAATAGTGACACAGGCAAAGTGTTGTAGGGAATTGCTAGGTTGATTGTATTAACAACATTCAAAATACTAGTTGCTCTTCTCTGGGTAGGTATTATACTTCCTCATCCAATTGATTAGTTGCATATGATTTCTTGGGGTCATTAAAATATGAGCAGAACTGATATTCATTTCTGCTTGAAGAGTCATTGTTTGATTCAACTGTAGTTTCTTTTCCCTACGTCAACTGAACCACAATATTCCAAACAAAAGCTGCTCTACCAGCCTGGCCTCAGTAAAGATGATTCAGAGATTAAGCACAACAGACCTGAAATGGACATGTAACATGAATGAGAAATAAACTTAAGTAACTGAGATTTGGAAGCTATTTCTTACTATCCTGACTGAAACAGTGGCTAAGAAGAATTAATCTTGGGGGTGGGATACAAGTGGGAATTACAAAGAATGTGACCTATTGAGTTAGATATTAAAAGCCTGAGTAAGAGTAGGCAAGGAAAGCATTTTCAGAGCAGATATTCTGGTGTAAACAAAGACCTGGTGATATGACTGTATATACTGTGGTCCTCCATAACCATGAGTTATGGATCCATGGATTCAACCAACTGTAAACTGAAAATATTTGGGGAGTGATTGCATACAAACATGCTTTTCTTGTCATTATTCCCTAAGTAATATGTATAATTATTTACATAGCATTTCTATTACATTAGTTATTAGAAGTATGCTAGAGATGATTTAAAGTATAAAAGAGGATATACACAGGTAGTAAAAAAATACTGCATCATTTTATATAAGGAACCTGAGCATCTGAAAATTTTGGTATCTGCAGGGAGTCCTAAAACCTATCTGCCCTGGATATCAAGGGACAACTGTATACTATGTAAACAAGTTACCCATCCCACTAAATTGCAGAAAGTATGCTAAAACCATATATTAAAAACCCATTTGCCAAGTCAAGATATAAATTTTATCCTGCTGCTACTAAAGAGTCACAAAAAGTTTCAAGAATGCCAAGTATAAAGCTTTGACTATCTTTTGATGCTTATGAAAAACTCACTTGTAATTCTATGCACAAGGATTGGCACAATAAAAGATAACTCTGTGGGGTCCCAGGACTAAAGGTGGGACAAGAGAGAGAGAGCAATGGAGAAGGCCAATGATGCTTGAATTATTTAGTCTATAGTCAAAATCAGGTTGAAGGTAACTGAAAGTAGAAAGGAAATATCTGAAGAGGCTTTTTGTTGCTTCAAGTTTAGAACCCCTTAAACTGAAAAGCAGCTAAATGATACACCCACTGAGTAATGGAGGTTGAAATGGAACCCAAACAGGACTGTAGGATACTTGACTCAGCTCAAAAGAGAACAATAGTAGAGAGGAACAATATTAAGTGCCCAGCACTGTACTATTTCCAGAGAAAAGAGCCTCAGGGCACATGGTGAGCTTTCAAAACACTCCAGATTTGGCTCTGAATGCAGAACATGTGAAGAAAATAAAAACAGGGCAGGGTAGGAAGAAGACACAGTAACTGACAGGCCTACTAAAGGAAACGGGTGCTGTATGCCAGGCTTTAGGCTTGGTGATAGTTCTTTCTTTTCTTGTTCTATTTTATTTCTTGATTAAAAACTCAATCTAAAATAGCCCTTAAATCTGTCTGCTTCTTACCAAGTTTTGCTCACTGAATTAAGACAGCTTATTGGTTTCTCTTGTCATATTAGACAATAATTATATATACAAAGCTACCTGAGATTTTTTTCAAAAACTAATATCCATCATATTAAGTACTTAATATTTCAGTGAAACAATACTACAACCCCTTAAGGAACATTACCTAGGTTGCCCATGTAAATGCAAGATAAAAATTCAACGTGGATGCAAATTTCAACCCAGCCTACTTAATGTAGTTCAGTCAAAAACAAGTTACTATTTTCCTGGAAAAACATTTCTCTTTGAAGCAATGCTTACCATGCATCAACTGTGTAGTCAGTTTTTTCACATTCTTGTAAATATCTCACTGGCTGTGTTTTGGCCTATCCAAAACAATTAAAAATCCTGTGATTTTTCAACACTACTGATTGACACTGGAAAGAAAGTTTACAATATGGTTTTGGAGGCTTAACACAGATTAGAAACCAGTCAGCATAGAGCTGCATATGTGGTGCATGCCTATAATCCCAGTGACTGGAGAGCCTGAGGCAGGAAGATCCCAAGTCCAAGGCCAGCCTCAGCAACATAGTGAGGCCCTAAGCAACTTAGCAAGACCCTGTCTCAAAATAAAAAACTTTAAAAAGGCTGTGGATGTGGCTCAGTGGTTAAGCACCCTGGGATTTAATCCCTAGTACCAAAAGAAAAGGTCACAGTTTAGCTCAGTAATACAGTACCCCTGGGTTCAATCCCCAGTACCACAAGAAAAGAAGAAAAAAGAAGCTATTCAGCCATAGAAAATTTAGCATCCAGGCATTCTCTGAAAAAAACATAGTAACCTACAAGATAGAAAACCCTACCTCATTCTCCTCATTTTTTTTTGAGGGGTGGGGTACCAGGGATGGAACTCAGGGACATGGACCACTAAACCACACGCCCAGCCCTATTTTGTATTTTATTGAGACAGGGTCTCACTGAGTTGCTTAGTGCCTCGCTTTTGCTGAGGCTGGCTTTGAACTTGTAATCCTCCTGCCTCAGCCTCCTGAGCTGCTGTCATTCTCCTCTCTTTACCTAACTTTTACTCTTTTTTTAAAATTGTATTGTGTTAAGAATACTTACTGTGAGATCTCCCCGCTTAGCATATTTTAAAGATGCAATACAGACATAACATTGTACACCAGGTCCCTAGAATTTACTCATCTTACATAACTGAAACTTTATATCTATTTATTAGAAATATCTCATTGCCCCTTCCTCTTAGTCTGCTTCTTATAGACTATTTTAGAAACTTCATATATAAGAGGAATGATGTAGTAATTAT
Organism: Sciurus carolinensis; assembly: GCF_902686445.1. NCBI lineage: Eukaryota > Metazoa > Chordata > Mammalia > Rodentia > Sciuridae > Sciurus > Sciurus carolinensis. Next base: position 782,349 of record NW_025920186.1, read on the forward strand.
CTTTTTGTGAATGATTTATTTTGCTTAGCATGTCCTTAAGCCTTATCCACGGTGTCACATATTACTGAACTTGTTTCTTTTAGAAATTTGAATAATACTCCACTGAATATATATATATATATATATATATATATATGTTACATTTTTATCCAATAATTTATCAGTGGACATTCAGGTTGTTTACATGTTTGAGCTATTATGCATAGTGCTGCAATGAACACAGCAGTGCTAATATCAAGGTCCTGTCTTTGATTATTTTGGATACTCAGAAGTGAAATGGCTGAATCATATGGTAATTCTATTTTCTAAAGTTTTGAAGAATTTCTATACTATTTTTCATAGAAGTTGTACTATTTTTCATTCCCACCAACAGTTAGAAGAGTTTCAATTTCTTGAGGACTGGGGATATAGCTCAGTTGGTAGAGTGCTTGCCTTGCAAGCACAAGGCCCTGGGTTCAATTCCTAGCACCACAAAAAAAAAAGTTTCAATTTCTTCACACCCTCACTAGCACATATTATTTGCTGTTTTTATAATAGCCATTCTAACAGGTGTGAGGTAATATCTCATTGTGGTTTTGATTTGCATTTCCCCAATGACTAGTGATATTGAGCATCTTTTCATATACCTGAACTCACCTGTCTTCTTTGGAGAAATGTTGATTCAAGAGCTTAGCCCATTTTTAATTGGTTTATTAGTTGTTTCTGTTTGGTTTTTGCCTAATTTTGCTATTTAGTTGTAAAAATTCCTTATACATTTTAGGAATTTAAATTATCCCTGTTTGAAGATGGTATGATCTTATATATAGAAAACCCTAGTAACTATAAAAATCTTAGAACTAGTAAGTAAATTCAGTAAAGTTGCAGGATATAAAACCAACCCATAAAAATCAGCTGCATTTATATACTCTAATAACAAAATTAGGAAGACAATTCCATTTCTAACACCATTAAAAATAAAATGTTTTGGGCTGGGGCTGTAGCTTAGTGGTAGAACTCTTGCCTCACATGTGTGAGGCACTGGGTTTGATCCTCAGCCATCACATTAAAAAAGTAAATGAACAAATAAAAGATATTGTATATATATACAACTAAAAATATTTTAAAAATAAATAAAATAAAATGTTTTAATTTATTCCCTTAATAATTAAGGGAATAAAAGACTTACACACTGAAAACTATAAAATATTTATGAAAGAAATTAAAGGCACAGAACAAATTGGAAGACATCCTGTATTCATGGATTGGAAGACTTACTATTTTTAAAATACATATGTAAAACCCCAAATAATCTACAAATTCAATGCAATCCCAATCAAAATTCCACTGGCAGGGTTTGGGGTATAACTCAATGGTGGAGTGCTCACCTAGCATGTTCCTGAGTTCCATATCCAGAACTGTAAAAAATGGATTTTAAAAATTCCAATTTCATTTTTTTTCAGAAATGGAAAAAAAATCTTAAAATTCATATGAAACTACAAAGAACCAAAATCAAAACAAACTTGATAAAGAAGAGAAAGACTGGAACTCTCACATTTTCTGACTATGAAATGTATGACAAAGCAACAACAATCAAAACAATATGATACTGACATAAAGACAATGGAAAAGAATAAAGAATCCAGAAATAAATTCATGCATATGTGGCCAACTGATCTTTGATAAGGGTGTTAAGATTATACAATGAAGAAAGAATAACATCTTAAAAAATGATATTAGATATCTACTGAATATCTAACTGAATGTTCACATGGAAAAGAATACTATTGGATCCTTATACCATACATTTAAAAATCACTAAATATCTATTAGAGATTTAAATTTAAGATCTGAAATTGTGAAACTTCTAAAAGAAAATATAAGGGGAAAGCTTCATGATATAAAACAGGGACTTAGGCTGCCTTTGCTTAAAAAGCACTGACTCTTTTCTTGGTCCTGCAGATGCCCAGTGAGTAACTAAAAGTAGGATAAAGCTTGGCATCTCTGTCTTCATTTTTTATGTGTCTCTTTTATTACCTTAAACATTGGGTTAGATTCCTGCTCAGTTCTGCATTTAGGAATGTTAATCACTTACAGAGTGTTAAGCTAAAGTTTGGTAGTTTGCCATCTTCAAGGCTGAAGATACCAAGATAACTAAGGTATCTTTAATAGAGTCTCAACTGTTGGATTTTACTACATCCTGCTCTAGATCCCTGGAGTGCCACCTAGAAGTCTTTATTCATTATACTACCCTTTCAGGAAGATCACCCCATGATGATGAGACCCCATGACCGGACTGACCCTTACCAAACAGAAGCACTCATCTGATGGGAATCAAATTCCTTACCCTTCCAAGATCATAAATCTGATGAATAAATATCCTGTAAATCAAATGAAGACTGCTCCCTAAGCAGCGGGCAATTTCCTTGACATCCTTAAGAATTTGTGTGTCCAGAACTAATGTAATGATCAACCAGACCACAGTTTGATCAAGACTGCTTAATTACACATACATCTTGCCCTGTTTTAGTCACCTTTTGTTACTGTGACCAAATAACCTGACAAGAAAAATTTTAAAGGAGGAAAAGTTTATTTAGTGCTCACATTTCAGAGCTCTCAGTAAATAGATGGTCAACTCCATTCTTTGGGACCCAAGGTGAGGCAGTACATCATGGCAAAAGAGTGTGGCAGAGGAAAGCGATCAGAACATGGCACCAGGAAGCAGAAAAAGAGGAGTTCCCCTCCCCATAGAAAAAAAAATATATATATATATACCCCAAAGGCATAACCCCAAATGACCCAAGTCCTTCAGTCACACTCTGCCTGCATACAGTTACCACCCAGTTAATCCCTATCAGGGCATCAATATATTGACTAGGTTAGGGCTTTCATAATCAAATCATTTTACCTCTAAGGTTTCTTGTATTGTGTCACACATCACCTTTGGGAGACACTTAATATCTAAGCCATAACAACCTCTGCCCCAATTCTTCTTGTAATGATGCTTAATTAACATATGTACCCCCAAAGATAGAGTTTAAGACAGGGCTGCGACTTCACTATATTCTCAATATGGCTATATTGATTAAAGTTCTTTCCTGCTTCTCACCATTACTTCTTTCACCTGGTTTTTGGGGCAAGTAGCCAGACCTGATTTGGTTGAACCCTTGGAGTTAGACCCCAATTAGTAAAAATTAGTCTTGGCAATGATTTATGCATATCATATCAAAAACACAGTCAAAAAAGAGAAAAATAGACATGTGAGACTATATTAAACTTAAAAACTTTTGCACAACAAAGAAACCAGTCAATAAGGTGAAAAACCAAACTATAGAATGAGAGAAAATATTTGCAAACTAGTTTGGACTAGTTATTCCTATCCCCTCTGAGAAGACTTTTCTGGCAGAAATGGCTTACACATATCATTCTTTTCCATTAGAATTTGTTTACACCTTGTAATGGTTAATTTTATGTATCAATTTGAATGGGTCATGGACAATTTGAGTTGGTCAGATTAAAAATTGTTCCTGGGTATGTCTTTGAGAGAGTTTCTGAATAAAATTAGTATTTGAGTGGTAGACTCAGTAAAGTAGATTGCCCTCTCCAACATGGTTCAGTATCATCCAATTGATTGAGGGCCTAGGTAGAACAAAAGGCAGAGGAAGGAGGAATTGACCCCTTTCTTATCACCTCATTGCTTAAGTTGGGATGTTTTATATCATCTCCTCCCTCTCACTTGGATTTATATCATTTTATTCGCCTGGTTCTCAGACCTGCAGACTCTGAATGAATTACACTACTCATTTTCCTGGATCTCTAGCTTGCACATGGCAAATCTTGGGATTTTCAAGCCTTCAAAATCATGGTGAGCCAAATCTATATAAATGAGGAAATCCTACTGTTTCTTTTTCCTCTAGGGAACCCTGATTAATAGGCTCAATTTATCTGAACTTACATTATTTTCCTTATAATTCAACATAGAATCCTAACTCTGTAATGATAGCTAACTTAGATGTTGGATATGAAATTCTTGTCTCACAAATGCGTTAACAACTATTTAGTGATCTTTTATAATTGGTCAGTGTCTAGAAGGACACTGATGAAGTAGGGGTGATACAGAAAGTGAGAGGAATAAATACAAAAGCAACAGAATATGTTTAAGTCCAAGAAACCTTAGTATACTGATAACTTAGACTTATAAATTATAACTTGAAACTTGATAAATTTGTTATATTATTTAGTGACTTTTAAAGGATAAATGCTTACTTTGAAAATAAAGTAGACCTTTGTTCCCATCTCACTGATTTATTTTAAATAATATTTTAATTTATTTTAGAATTTCAAATATCATTAAAGGAGGGCCTGAGATTTTTATACTTGTTAAAATGGAAATAGATTGGGAAAAAAGGTTGAGAAATATTGCTCTGTGAACTTACCTAAATTTATACTCCTATTAATAAGACAAAACAAAAAGAACATCCGTTGCATCCCTTCAGCTTGACTCAAATGTGGGCCCAAGGTGCCTACCAATAGACTCAAAAAATATTTACCCCAAGAAGATCATGCCACCTGCCAATCAGCATAACCCAACACAACCAATTAAATGCTCAAATCTTCCTAAGGGATTTTTTTTTGACTGAGCATGTAAGAAAGCAGACTGATTCTGGTGTCTCCTCCATTTTAGAATCTTCTTATAAGAGTAATAGTAGAGGTTTGGTAGACAGTTTAATTACTCACACTCAGTCTTATACAGCTGCTCTAAGCACATTTCCTTCTACTACTCATAAAAACAAATACAGAATGATTGTTTGACTTAGTGCCTATTTTGCCTTCTGTCTCTGCCACCCTATTAGGAGATAGTTGTCTCCCTTCATATGTGTATCTACATGCCTCCTTTAAGGAAATACAGTTGTAACTCTTCTTGGAGAAATCCTAAGATGTATTTATTGTCTCTTCATACAGAGCCTTCCCATGTAAAAGAAGAGAATATTTTCATAGTGTAAAGATGTGGACAAACTATTTAGTCAAACAAAAAACATAGGGGATAATCATTTATTTCTTGAGGATGTATTAATTCAGCCATATCTAGTGTTTTGAACTATTTTCCCATGAATTGGCCTCAGTGAAGATATTTGCTTTGATATTTTCTTTTTCATTATAAATACTGGAGACCTTATAAGAAATACAAGCCCTTAGGAAAGTGAAATGACTCATATTTTCCCAAAGTCTGAGCAGTTATAGTAGCCACTGAAGATGATGCCAGGTTCCTAATTGGGATCCACTGGTTGTAAAAAATAAGAATTCACACCAGGTACATTCAGAAGTGAAGTTCACTGTAAAGATAAACAGGGACTGGGACAGGAAAAACATTGGGAATCAAGGAAAATTTGGGGATCAGTTGTGATCTTCTCTCTCAGAGACTACATGATCTCTTCCTCATGACTTCTGTGGAGCTCTCTGAGTATAAATATCCTCAGAATCTGGCCTTCCATGAGGCTTCCTGGCCCCTGATTCTAAATCATGAGACCTCTCTATACACAGTCTGTCTCAAGTCCCTGATGCTAATTGACTCATTTTTCTCAGTTCAGATTCCCAGAGAATCTGATAGACCAACAAAATACTTTCCAGTAAGGCTATGGGTCAGATACACATTCCATCATGCTATAAACTCTGTACTGAGAGGTCTCAGAGTCAGCCTGACATGATTAACAATATCCCTCCTTGATGGGTAATCAGCAAGGCTTTTCTGTTAAAAGGAACTTCAAGACACAGTTTAAAGAAAAATGGCAGACAAATGTTCTCTCTGATATGTGGATGCTGACTCATGGTGCGGCGGGCGGGCGGGGGGAGATTGGAAAGACAATTGAATGAATCAGAAATAACATTCCTATGTTCATATATCAATATACGACCAGTGAAACTCCACATCATGTACAACCACAAGAATGGGAAGTTATACTCCATGTATGTATGATATGTCAAAATACACTCCACTGTCATGTATAAATTAAAAGAACAAATTTTAAAAACAATGAAAAAAGAAAAGAAAAATGGCAGAGAAGTCAGTTCCAAGCTCTCAATTCCCCAAAGAACACTCAAACTACAAGTAGAAACTGTTAAAACCAATTGTCTCAGAACTTTGGAAAACAAAGGTTTATAGAAATGAAGCAAATACTGAAATCAATAAAAACAGCAACTTCAAAACAGTAGGAAATCTTGGAGCATTTTTACTTGTTCTTATCCCAATCCCTTCCTGGCACAACAGTAGTCTTAGCCCATGTTAACACCATGGAATTGTGCTTGCTACTCCAGAAGGAATAGAGCAGATATTATTTGGAAATTATGGTTTAGGTTTATTCAACCTGTGGCAAGTAACTGATGTAGGCACTTATCTCTGTTTAGACTTATTTACACTCAACCAGGAAAAGCAGGAGGCATCACCCAAAAATAGTGCAAGTCAACTAACAAACAACACATCAACATCTGGAGCAAAAATTAGTGTTACAACATATAATTGACTGCCTAAAACCTGGGAGTAAAAGCTGGGGAGAGTTTTTATGTAGGAGATAAAGCAACACACATGCCCAATACAAAATGCATACTCAGAAAAAAATACTGAGAAGACCCTAAATGTTCACCTTGTCCTGAATATACTCTGTCTAAGCTCAGTGTAAGCAAGGCTAAGTGTGGAAGAAGAACACTGGAATAGAGGCAATAAGAAAAGGGCTAAGAGAATCTTTTTCATGTGTGTGTGGTGTTGCTTTGCTTTGGTTTTGCTTGTTTGTTTGGCTTTAGCTCCTGTAATTCAAGAAATCTCTGCCAGGACTGGGGATACAGCTCATTAATAATACTTGCCTAGCATGTGCAAGCACCTGAGTTCAATAACCAACACTGTGAAAAAAATATGTCAATTTCAACATAGTACTAGAAGTACTAGCAAAAGTAATCAGACAAGAAGAAGAAATAAAAGGCATTCAAATAAAAAGGAAAGAAGTTCACCTATTCCTGTTTGCTGATTATATAATCTTTTATTCAGAAAACATTGAGTACTACACACACACTCACACACACCTCTTAGAATTAATAAACGAATTGAGCAAAGTAGCAGGATACAAAATCAACATACGAAAATCTGTTGCCATTTCCTTATATCAATAATAATTTCTATGAAAAAGAAATCAAGAAAATAACCTCATTCTGACTGTATCAAAAAGAATAAAATACTTAGGAATAAATTTAACCAAGGAAATCAAAGATCTGTATACTCAAAATGATAAACCATTGATGAAATAAATTGAAGAAGATGCAAATAAATGAAAATATATCCTATGTTCATGGATTTAAAAAAATAACATTGTTTAAAAGTCCACACCACCCAAAGTGACCCACAAGGCAATCTCTATCAAAATTCCAATGACATTTTCACAGAGATACAAAAAAGCAATATTATAATTTGTACAGAACCACATTAGACACAAAATAGCTAAAGCAAACTTAGGGGAAAAAGACAAGGCTCACCCTTTCTGGCTTCAAATTATATAACAAAGTTATAGTGATCAAAACAGTATGGTGCTGGCATGAGAACAGATACATAGACCAATAGAACAGAATAGGAAGCACAGGAGTAAACTCAATCAAAAATAGCCAAATAATTTTAACAAAGGCACCAAGAAGATAAAATGGGGAAAGAATAGTCAGTTTAATAAGTGGTGCCAGGAAAACTGGATATCCACATGTTAAACAAAAAACAAAAGTGGGACTTTTATCTTACACCATACAAATTATGAACTCAAAATAAAACCTGAAACTGTAAAACCCCTGGAAAAAATATAAGGGGGAAGCTCCTTGATATAGGTGTTGATGATTAGTTTTTGGATATCACACTGATTGCTGAGACAACAAAAGCAAAAATAAACAAGTTGAATTTCATCAAACTAAAAAGCATCTTGTGCAATAAATGAAATAATAGACAAAACTAAAAAGTAGCCTAAAAAATATGAAAAATATTTGCAAACCATATGTCTGATAAGGGAGTATTATCCAAAATTCATAACAAACCCAAACAATTCAATATCAAACAAACTAATATCCCAATTTGAAAAAGGGGCAACAACCTTAATAGATATTTTTCTAAGGACTATAAATAATTCCAATAATTAAATGAAAAAGTACTTAATGTACCAATCATCAAGGAAATGAAAATCAAAACCACAATGATATATCACCTTACACCTTTTAGGATGTTAGTGGCTATTGTGAAAAAGAAAAAAGGTATTAGTGAAGATATAGAGAAAAGGAAACCCTTGTACACTATTGGTGGGAATGTAAATTGGTATAGCCATGATAGAATAATATAGAGATTTCTCAAAAAGTTAAAAATAGAACTACCATAGGACCCAGAAGTCCCTCTGCTAGGTATATACCTAAAGGAATAAAATTTTCACCTTGGAGAGAGATCTGCACCCCCACATTCATAGCAGCATTATTCACAATAGCCAAAATATGGAAACAACCTGAGTATCCACTAATAGATGAAATAAGATATATGGCAAATATACACAGTACAATGTTAATCAACCTTAACAAAGGTTGCAGCAACATGGATAAGCTGTAAACCATTATGCTAAGTGAAATAACCAGATACAGAAATACAAATAATATATTTAATTTTAAGTCAAATAAACAGAAACAGAGTGTAAAATTGTAAGTTATCAGGTACAGGAAGGGAAGGAAATGAGCCAGGCACAGTGGCACATGCCTATAATTCTAGCAATTCAAGAGACTGAGGTAAGAAGATCTCAAGTTCAAGAGCAGCCTCAGTAATACAGCAAGACCCTCAGCAACTTAGTGAGACTCCTCTCAAATAAAACAAACAATTAAAAAGGGCTAGAAATATTCAGTGGTAAAGTATCCCTAGGTTCAATCTCTAGAACCAAAGAAAAGGAAGGGAAGGAAATGTAGGTCAAAGGGTATGAATTTAAGGCAGGATGAATAGTATGCAGTATGCTAATTATACTTAACAACATTGTTTTGTATATCAAATACTTGTTGAGAGAGTAAATTTTAGTTGTTGTTAACACACACATGCAAAAGTTAACTATGGAAAGTAATTGAAATGTAAATTTGACTGTGATAATTATTTCACTCTGTGTGTGTGTATGACAAAATCATGCTGTACAACTCAAGTACATACGAGAAAAGAAAGAAAAAGAAACGAAGGGAGCACATGAAGGAGGATGGATTTCTGCCAGAATACTAGCTTAATTCAAGTCAAGGGACAGAAATTTCAGAGACTATACACAGCTATGAATATAATCTTCACAAAAATAATTTAGAAAGGTTACTAAATAAATGGACTACTGCAGCCGTCAAAAACAACAATCAAACAACAAACTCTAAAGAAGGGGTAGAAACTGGCACAGTGAACTGGCAGGTGAGTCAGGTTGCCTGCACCACAGAGGTAGCAGGCGGACACCCAACCCACCTACCTTGCAGAGCTAGGTAGCAGGCAGTCTACCTGCCCAACCATCAGGCCAAGCACAGACGCCATCACTGACGGACCCGCCTGACCACCATGCCGAGGTCTGTTGCCATCGCAGAGCAAGCTGGCAGACCAGCCAGCCCACCTGCATTGCGGAGCTAGCCAGAGACTTCTTTATAGGCTGGTGCAGGCATTTTGAATTATTCCTGAGGGCATGGCCATCATCATTGGAAGGTCAGCTCCCTTCCAGAGACACCTACAGGAGGCTAGAGGACCTTTGAAAAGACCCAGGAGTCAAGAAGAGGAGGTATTGAGAGACTCGGGACCAACTCAGAGCCACCGGGTGAGTCTCTCCCACTGGTCAGGCTCCCCAGATGGGGCATTAGTCTGAAATGCAGGGAAATTTGTGGAGTACAGTGGCCCAGTGAGATTCCCCTGCTGGAGCTGAGTACCCAGTCAACCAAGAAAATTGCAGAGGGGGGGCCACACAGCAAGAGGCTTCAATGCAGAGTGAGGGTCCGACGCCCACGCAGTGGCTCCAGTCCCCAGGGAACGTAGCAGAGGAGGATCGCTCAGAGAGGGAGTCCCTCACAGGAACAGGCTCCACAACCCAGGTGGTAGATCAAGACCCCTGGGAACATGACAGAGGAGGACTTCCCAGTCCAGGTGGTAGTTCTGGACTGAAGGGAACTGCTCAGAGGAGAGTTGCCCAGCGAAACTTCCCCACTGAGAGAGTCTTCCCCACTGGGCGAGGCTTTCCCACCAGGGCAGTAGAGCGAGAGACACAGGCCCAGATCAGACGTGCCCCAGTCTGCAGTCTAGTCCCCCTTTGGCTGACCACCAGTCAACAAGTGGAGGCGCCTTTGCCAACTGACAGGGAATATACCCCACCTGAAGTCCACTACCGACAGAGGGGCAACTTCCTTGTGAAGCACCACATTATCAAGTTCCTCCAAGACTTCAGACTACTGAAGGCTAAGAGGCGAGCTAGTCGGTTAAAGATGGCGGACTAGAGGGCGGCTGCATTTCATGTTGCTCCAGGACGCAGGATTCAAAAGAGGAGATAGTGAGAGACTTGGGACCAACTCAAAGCCGCCGGGTGAGTCTCTCCCGTTGGGGAGGCATCCCGGATGGGGCAGTAGTCCCGGGACGAAGGGAACTTTGTGAAGTAGAGTTGCTAGGTGAGACGCCCCTCCCACCTGCTGGAGCGGTAAACACAGACAACTGGGATCATCGTAGAGGAGGTGGCTCAGCACAGCGCTTGGACTTGGAGAAACCACTGGGGCTCCGGGTGGCTGCCTGAGGAGGAGCTGCGAGGCGAGCTGTTTGGACTCAGAGCGATCGCTTCTGAACACCGGGGGGTTGCCCAGAGGAAGAGGAGGAGCACGGCGGGTCGCTTGGTCTAGGAGTGAGTGCATCAGAGCTACAGGTGGTTGCCAGAGGAGGAGCTGCGTGGTGAACTGTTTGGACTCAGAGCGATCGCTTCTGAACACCGGGGGGTTGCCCAGAGGAAGAGGAGAAGCACTGCGGATCGCTTGGTCTAGGAGTGACTGCATCAGAGCCACAGGCAGTTGCCAGAGGAGGAGGTGAGTGGTGAGTTGTTTGGACTCAAACCGAATGCTCCTGAACACCGGTGGCCTGCCTGGAGGAGGAGCGTAGTGGGTCGCTTGGTCTCCAAGCTACCGCTCCTGAACACCCGGGGGAATACCATGAGGAGGAGGAGGAACAGGGCGGGTCACTTGGACTCAGAGTGACTGCCTAGGGCTATGGGTGGTTGGTGGGAGGAGGAGACGCGAAATGAGTTGCTTGGACTCCTAGTGACTGCGTCGGAAACCAGATGGTTGTCCGGAGGAACAGATGTGTCGCGGGTCTCTGGGTCTCAGAGCTATTGTACTGGGCTCCGGGTGGCGGCTCAGAAGAGGGGCCGTATAGCCAGGTCATTAGCTGCAGAGCAGGGTCCCAGGACCGGCTTCTTGGTGGAAGAGCCGCACAGAGACACACTTGGGGCAGAGGAAACTTTCCAGGACTGCGGGCAGATTCCCTGAGGAGAGGCAGCCTAAGGAGACTCATCTGCGAAGGGTGAGGCTCCCAGGCCCAGGAGGTAGGTCCGGGCCCCCGGGAACGTTGCAGAGGAAGACAGCCCAGCCCAGGCGATAGTTGTAGATTGAGGGGAACCTCTAGGAGGCGAACTGACCAGCGAGACCTCCCCACCGGGTGACTCTTCCCTGCCGCGTGAGGTTTTCCCACAAGGACGGTAAAACCAGAGACACAGGCTCAAATAGGCCTTGCCTCAGCCTGCAGCTTAGTTCCCCTTTGGATGACCATTGGTCAACAAGTGGAGGCACCTCTGCCCACTAGCAGGGAATATACCCCACCTGATGGTCACCAACCCTAGAGAGGCAGCTCCCTTGTGGAGCACCGCATTATCAACTTCCTCCAAGACTTCAGGCTACTAAAGGATAAGAGGCGATATACTAGCAATCTTCAGGGACGTTATAAGTCAATAGAGGAAATCTGCAATATCTTAAGGACCCACTGATTCCTGAACAATATGAGAAAACAAGGGAAGAAAATGCCCCAAACAAATCTATATGTTACATTAATAAAATCCAATGACAGCATGGCAGAAGGAATGATAGAAAGGGAGTTCAGAATGTATATAATTAAAATGATCAGGAAAGCAAACGATGAGATGAAAGAGCAAATGCAGACATTGAATGATGAGATGAAAGAGCAAATGCAGGCATTGAATAATAGCACCAATCGACAGTTAAAAGAGCAAATAAAGGAAGCAAAAGAGTTAGAGATATTGAAAAAAACAACCTAGGCTGCATTTCAATAAAGAGTTAGAGATATTGAAAAAAACTAAACAGAAATCCTTGAAATGAAGGAAACAATAAACCAAATTAAGAACTCCATAGAAAGCATAACCAATAGGATAGAACACCTGGAAGACAGAACCTCAGATATTGAAGAAAAAATATTTAACCTCGAAAACAAAGTTGAACAAACAAAGAAGAGGGTAAGAAATCATGAACAGAATCTGCAAGAACTATGGGATATCATGAAAAGGCCAAATTTGAGAATTACTGGGATTGAGGAAGGCTTAGAGAAACAAACCAAAGGAATGAACAATCTATTCAATGAAAAAATATCAGAAAATTTCCCAAATCTGAAAAATGAAATGGAAAATCAAGTTCAAGAGGCTTATAGGACTCCAAAAACACAAAATTACAACAAACCCACACTAAAGCACATTATAATGAAAGTACCAAACATACAAAATAAAGACAGAATTTTAAAGGCTGTGAGAAAAAAGAACCAAATTACATTCAGGGGGAAACCAAAACGGATATCAGCAGATTTTTCAATCCAGACCCTAAAAGCTAGAAGGACCTGGAACAACATTTTTCTAGCTCTGAAAGAAAATGGATGCCAACCAAGAATCTTATACCCAGAAAAATTTACTTTCAAATTTGATGATGAAATAAAATCATTCCATGATAAACAAAAGCTAAAAGAATTTACAAAAAGAAAGCCAGCATTACAGAACATTCTCAGCAAAATATTCCATGAGGAAGAGATGAAAAATAAAGAAGCAAATCAGCAAAGGGAGGAATTATCCTAAAGGAACTGTCAAATAAAGGAGGAAACAAGGTGTGTCAAAAAATAAATAAATAAATAAATAAATAAAATTTAAAAAATTAACCAAATGACCAAGAATACAAATCATATCTCAATAATAACCCTGAATGTTAATGGCCTGAATTCATCAATCAAAAGACATAGACTGGCAGATTGGATTAAAAGAAAGTTCCAACAATATGTTGCCTACAAGAGACTCACCTCACAGAAAGATATACCCATAGACTAAAGGTGAAAGGACGGGGGAAAACATACCATGCACATGGACTCAGCAAAAAAGCTGGAGTATCCATCCTCATTTCACATAATGTGGACTTCAAGCCAAAGTTAGTCAGAAGGGATAAAGAAGGACATTTCATACTGCTTAAGGGAAGCATAAATCAGCAAGATATAACAATCATAAATATCTATGCCCCAAACAGTGGCTCATCCATGTATGTCAAACAAATTCTTCTCAATTTTAGAAACCAAATAGACCACAACACAATAATACTAGGTGATTTTAACACGCCTCTCTCACCACTGGACAGATCTTCCAAACAAAAATTGAACAAAGAAACCATAGAACTCAATAACACAATCAATAATTTAGACTAATGGACATTTATACAATATACCATCCAACCAAGAGCAATACACTTCTTCTCAGCAGCACATGGATCCTTCTCTAAAATAGACCATATATTATGCCACAAAGCTAATGTTAGCAAATACAAGAAGATAGAGACGCTACCTTGTATTCTGTCAGATCATAATGGACTGAAGTTAGAAATAAATGAAAGAGTAAAAAACAGAAACTACTCCCACACCTGGAGATTAAACAATATGCTATTATATGATGAATGGATAACAGAAGATATTAGGAAGGAAATTTAAAAATTCTTAGAGGTAAATGAGAACAAAGAAACATCATATCAAAATCTCTGGGACACTATGAAAGCAGTACTTAGAGGAAAATTTATTTAATGGAGGGCATCTAATAAGAGAAGTAAAACTCGACAAATAATTGACCTAACACTACAGCTCAAAGCCCTAGAAAAAGAAGAACAGACCAACACCAAAAGTAGTAGAAGACAGGAAATAAACTCAGAGCTGAAATCAACGAAATTGAAACAAAAGAAACAATACAAAAAATTGACAAAATAAATAGTTGGTTCTTTGAAAAAATAAACAAAATTGATAAACCTTTAGCCACACTAACAAAGAGAAGATGAGAGAAAACCCAAATCACTAAAATTCAAAATGAACAAGAAAATATCACAACAGACACGACTGAAATACAAAACATAATTAGAAGCTATTTTGAAAACCTATACACCAACAAAATAGAAAATTTCCAAGACATCAACAGGTTTCTAGACACATATGAATTACCTAAAATGAACGAGAAGGGCATACACAATTTAAATAGACCAATTTCAAGTAATGAAATAGAAAAAGTGATCAAAAGCCTACCAACAAAGAAAAGTCCAGGACCAGATGGGTTCTCAGCTGAGTTCTACAAAACCTTTAAAGAAGAGCTCATTCCAATACTTCTCAAAGTATTCCACAAAATAGAAGAGGAGGGAACCCTCCCAAACTCATTCTATGAAGCCAATATCACTCTGATACCTAATCCAGACAGAGACACATCGAGGAAAGAAAATTTCAGACCAATATCCTTAATGAACATTGACGCAAAAATTCTAAACAAAATTTTAGCAAATCGCATACAAAAACATATTAAAAAGATAGTGCACCATGATCAAGTGGGTTTTAACCCAGGGATGCAAGGTTGGTTCAACATCAGGAAATCAATAAATGTAATTAACTATATCAATAGACTTAAAGTCAAGAATCACATGATTATTTCAATAGATGCAGAGAAAGCATTTGATAAAATACAGCACCCCTTCATGCTCAAAACGCTAGAAAAAATAGGGATAGTGGGAACATTCCTTAACATTGTAAAGGCCATCTATGCTAAGAACATGGCTAATATCATTCTAAATGGTGAAAAACTGAAAGAATTCCCCCTAAAATCTGGAACAAGGCAGGGATGCCCTCTTTCACCATTTCTATTCAATATCGTCCTTGAAACTCTAGCCAGAGCAATTAGACAGACCAAGAAATTAAAGGGATACGAATAGGAAAAGAAGAACTCAAACTATCCCTATTTACTGATGATAGGATTATAAACTTAGAGGAACCAAAAATTCCACCAGAAAACTTTTAGATATCATAAGTGAATTCAGTAAAGTAGCGGGATATAAGATCAATGCACATAAATCTAAGGCATTTTTATACATAAGTGATGAATCTTCAGAAAGAGAAATTAGGAAAACTACCCCATTGACAATAACATCAAAAAAAATAAAATACTTCGAAATCAATCTCACAAAAGAGGTGAAAGACCTCTACAATGAGAACTACAGAACACTAAAGAAAGAAATTAAAGAAAACCTTAGAAGATGGAAAGATCTCCCATGTTCTTGGATAGGAAGAATTAATATTGTCAAAATGGCCATACTACCAAAAGTGCTATACAGATTCAATGCAATTCCAATTAAAATCCCAATGATGTACCTTACAGAAATAGAGCAAGCAATTATGAAATTCATCTGGAAGAATAAAAAACCCAGAATAGCTAAAGCAATCCATGGCAGAAAGAGTGAAGCAGGGGGTATCGCAATACCAGATCTTCAACTCTACTACAAAGCAATAGTAACAAAAACGGCATGGTATTGGGAGCAAAATAGAAAAGTGGATCAATGGTACAGAATAGAGGACACGGACACAAACCCAAATAAATACAATTTTCTCATACTAGACAAAGGGGCAAAAATATGCAATGGAGAAAAGATAGCCTCTTCAACAAATGGTGCTGGGAGAATTGGAAATCCATATGCAACAGAATGAAACTAAACCCATATCTCTCACCATGCACGAAATTAAACTCAAAATGGATTAAGGATCTCGGAATCAGACCAGAGACCTTGCATCTTATAGAAGAAAAAGTAGGTCCAGAGCTTCAACATCTTGGCTTAGGACCAGACTTCCTCAACAGGACTCCCATAGCACAAGAAATAAAAGCAAAAATCAATAACTGGGATAGATTCAAACTAAAAAGCTATTTCTCAGCAAAGGAAACTATCAGCAATGCAAAGAAAGAGCCTACAAAGTGGGAGAAAATCTTTGCCAATCATACTTCAGATAGAGCACTAATCTCCAGAATCTATAAAGAACTCAAAAAACTGTACACCAAGAATGCAAATAATCCAATCGATAAATGGGCTAAGGAAATGAACAGACACTTCACAGAAGAAGATCGACAAGCAATCAACAAACATATGGAATAATGTTCAACGTCTCTAGTAATAAGAGAAATGCAAATCAAAACCACCCTAAAATTCCATCTCACCCCAATTAGAATGGCGATTATCAAGAATACAAGCAACAACAGGTGTTGGCGAGGATGTAGGGAGAAAGGTACACTCATACATTGCTGGTGGGGCTGCAAACTAGTGCAGCCACTCTGGAAAGCAGTGTGGAGACTCCTTAGAAAACTTGGAATGGAACCACCATTTGACCCAGATTTCCCACTCCTTGGCCTATACCCAAAGGACTTAAAACCAGCATATTACAGAGATACAGCCACATCAATATTCATAGCTGCTCAGTTCACAATAGCCAGATTGTGGAACCAACCTAGATGTCCTTCAATAGATGAATGGATTAAGAAACTGTGGTATATATATACAATGGAATATTACTCAGTCATAAAGAATGATAAAATTATGGCATTTGCAGGCAAATGGATGAAATTGGAGAATATCATGCTAAGTGAGATAAGCCAATCTCAAAAAACCAAAGGATGAATGATATTGCTAATAAGTGGAAGATGGTACATAATGCGGTTGGGAGGGGTTAGTGCTAGGGTTAGAGTTAGGGTTAGGGAGGGGGGCAAGAATGGAGGAAGGAAGGACTGTATAGAGGGAAAAGAGGGGTGGGAGGGTTGGGAGGGAAGGGAAAAAATAACAGAATGAATCAAACAACATTACCCTATGTAAATTTATGATTACACAAATGGTATGCCTTTATGCCATGTACAAACACAGAAACAACATGTATCCCATTTGTTTACAATAAAAAAAAATTAATTAATTAAAAAATTTTTAAAAAAAAGAAAGAGCAAATGCAGGCATTGAAGAGAGAGATGAAAGAACAAATGCAGGCATTTGTTTTATTGCACCAATCAACAATTAAAAGAGCAAATACAGGAAGCAAGAGATCATTTCAATAAAGAGTTAGAGATACATTAAAACAAACAGAAATCATTGAAATGAAGGAAACAATAAACGAAGTTAAAAACTTCATAGAAAGCATAACCAATATAATAGAACACCTGGAGGACAGAACTTCAGACATTGAAGACAAAATATTTAATGTTGAAACCAAAGTTGACCAAACAGAGAAGATGGTAAGAAATCATGAACAGAATCTCCAAGAATTATGGGATATCATGAAAAGGCCAAATTTAAGAATTACTGGGATTGAGGAAGGCTTAGAGAAACAAACCAAAGGAATGAACAATCTATTCAATGAAAAAATATCAGAAAATTTCCCAAATTTGAAGAATGAAATGGAAAACCAGATACTAGAGGCTTATAGGACTCCAAATATACAAAATTACAACAGACCCACGCCAAGGCACATTATTATGAAAATACCTAACATAGAAAATAAAGACAGAATTTTAAAGACTGCGAGAGAAAAGAATCAAATTACATTCAGGGGGAAACCAATAAGAATATCAGCAGATTTTTCAATCCAGACCCTAAAAGCTAGAAGGGCCTAGAACAACATTTACCAAGCCCTGAAAGAAAACAGATGCCAACCAAGTATCTTATAACCAGCAAAACTTACTTTCAGATTTGACGACAAAATAAAATCCTTCCATGATAAACAAAAGTCAAAGGAATTTACAAAAAGAAAGCCGGCATTACAGAACATTATCAGCAAAATATTCCATGAGGAAGAGATGAAAAACAACAATGCAAATCAGAAATGGGAGGAACTAGCCTAAAGGAATAGTCAAATAAAGGAGAAACCAAATCACGTCAAAAAACAAAAATCAGTCAAATGACTGGGAATACAAATCATATCACAATAATAACCCTGAATGTTAATGGCCTGAACTCATCAATCAAAAGACATAGACTGGCAGATTGGATTAAAAAGAAAAATCCAACAATATGCTGCCTGCAAGAGACTCACCTCATAGAAAGAGATACCCATAGACTAAAGGTGAAAGGATGGGAAAAAACATACCATGCACATGGATACAGCAAAAAAGCTAGAGTACCCATCCTCATTTCAGATAATGTGGACTTCAAGCTAATGTTAGTCAGAAGGGATAAAGAAGGACATTACATGCTGCTTAAGGGAAGCATAAATCAGCAACACATAACAATCATAAATATCTATGCCCTAAATATTGGCTCATCTGTATACATCAAACAAATCTTTCTCAATTCCAGAAAGGAAATAGACCACAACACAATAATACTAGGCGATGTTAACACACCTCTCTCACCACTGGATAGATCTTCCAAACAAAAATTGAATAAAGAAACCATAGATCTCAATAACACAATCAACAATTGGGACTTAACAGACATTTATAGAATATACCATCCAACGAAGGGTGAAAACACTTTCTTCTCAGCAGCACATGGATCCTTCTCTGAAATAGACCATATTTTATGCCACAAAGCTACTGTTAGCAAATACAAGAAGATAGAGACGCTACCTTGTATTCTATCAGATCATAATGGATTGAAATTAGAAATAAATGACAGAATAAAAAACAGAAACTTCTCCAATACCTGGAGATTAACTAATATGCTATTATATGATGAATGGATAACACAAGATACCAGAAGGGAAATAAAAAAATTCTTAGAAGTAAACGAGAACAAAGACACATCATATCAAAATCTCTGGGACACTATGAATGCAGTACTTAGAGGAAGATTTATTTCATGGGGTGCATTCAAAAAAAGCAGTAAAAATCAACAAATAAATGACTTAACACTACAGCTCAAAGCACTAGAAAAAGAAGAGTAGACCAACACCAAAAGTAGTAGAAGACAGGAAATAGTTAAAATCAGAGCCGAAATCAACGAAATTGAAACAAAAGAAACAATCGGAAAAATTAACAAAATAAATAGTTGGTTCTTTGAAAAAATAAACAAAATTGATAAACCCTTAGCCACCATAACAAAGGGAAAGAGGAAGAAAACTCAAATTACTAAAATTCGGAATGAACAAGGAAATATCACAACAGACACGAGTGAAATACAAAACATAATTAGAAGCTATTTTGAAAATCTATTTTCCAACAAAACAGAAAACCTCAAGGACATCAACAAGTTTCTAGAGACATATGAATTATCCTGAACCAGGAGGACATACACAACTTAAATAAATCAATTTCAAGCAATGAAATAGAAGAGGTCATCAAAAGCCTACCAACAACCAAAAGTTCTATACAGATTCAATGCAATTCCAATTAAAATCCCAATGATGTACCTTACAGAAATAGAGCAAGCAATTATGAAATTCATCTGGAAGAATAAAAAACCCAGAATAGCTAAAGCAATCCTTGGCAGAAAGAGTGAAGCAGGGGATATCGCAATACCAGATCTTCAACTCTACTACAAAGCAATAGTAACAAAAACGGCATGGTATTGGTAGCAAAATACCAGGTAGATCAATGGTACAGAATAGAGGACACTGACACAAACCCAAATAAATACAATTTTCTCATACTAGACAAAGGGGCCAAAAATATGCAATGGAGAAAAGATAGCCTCTTCAACAAATGGTGCTGGGAGAATTGGAAATCCATATGCAACAGAATGAAACTAAACCCATATCTCTCACCATGCACGAAACTCAACTCAAAATGGATTAAGGACCTCGGAATCAGACCAGAGACCTTGCATCTTATAGAAGAAAAAGTAGGTCCAGAGCTTCAACATGTCGGCTTAGGACCAGACTTCCTCAACAGGACTCCCATAGCACAAGAAATAAAAACAACAATCAGTAACTGGGATAGATTCAAACTAAAAAGCTTTCTCTCAGCAAAGGAAACTATCAGCAATGCAAAGAAAGAGCCTACAGAGTGGGAGAAAATCTTTGCCAATCATACTTCAGATAGAGCACTAATCTCCAGAATCTATAAAGAACTCAAAAAACTGTACACCAAGAATGCAAATAATCCAATCAACAAATGGGCTAAGGAAATGAATAGACACTTCACAGGAGAAGATGTACAAGCAATCAACAAACATATGGAAAAATGTGCAACATCTCTAGTAATAAGAGAAATGCAAATCAAAACCACCCTAAGATTCCATCTCACCCCAATTAGAATGGCGATTATCAAGAATACAAGCAACAACAGGTGTTGGCGAGGATGTGGGGAGAAAGGTACATCATACATTGCTGGTGGGGCTGCAAATTAGTGCAGCCACTCTGGAAAACAGTGTGGAGACTCCTTAGAAAACTTGGAATGGAACCACCATTTGACCCAGGTATCCCACTCCTTGGCCTATAACCAAAGGACTTAAAACCAGCATATTACAGAGATACAGCCACATCAATATTCATAGCTGCTCAGTTCACAATAGCCAGATTGTGGAACCAACCTAGATGTCCTTCAATTGATGAATGGATTAAGAAACCGTGGTATATATATACAATGGAATATTACTCAGCCATAAAGAATGATAAAATTATGGCATTTCCAGGCAAATGGATGAAAATGGAGAATATCAAGCTAAGTGAGATAAGCCAATCTGAAAAAACCAAAGGATGAATGATATCGCTAATTAGTGGATGATGACACATAATGGGGGGTGGGAGGGGTTAGTGTTAGGGTTAGAGTTAGGGTTAGGGAGGGGGGCAAGAATGAAGGAAGGAAGGACTGTATAGAGGGAAAAGAGGGGTGGGAGGGGTGGGAGGGAAGGGATAAAATAACAGAATGAATCAAACAACATTACCCTATGTAAATTTATGATTACACAAATGGTATGCCTTTACGCCATGTACAGAGAAACAACATGTATCCCATTTGTTTACAATAAAAAAAAAGTTAAAAAAAAAAGAACTCAAACTATCCCTATTTGCTGATGATTTGATTATATACTTAGAGGAACCAGGAAATTCCACCAGAAAACTTTTAGATCTCATAAGTGAATTCAGTAAAGTAGCGGGATATAAGATCAATGCACATAAATCTAATGCATTTTTATACGTAAGTGATGAATCTTCAGAAAGAGAAATTAGAAAACTACCCCATTCACAATAGCATCGAAAAAAATAAAATACTTGAGAATCAATCTCGCAAAAGAGGTGAAAGACCTCTACAATGAGAACTACAGAACACTAAAGAAAGAAAGAAAACCTTAGAAGATGGAAAGATCTCCAATGTTCTTGGACAGGAAGAATTAATATTGTCAAAATGTCCACACTACCAAAAGTGCTATACAGATCCAATGCAATTCCAATTAAAATAACAATAACGTAGCTTACAGAAATAGAGCAAGCAATTATGAAATTCATCTGGAAGAATAAGAAACCCAGAATAGCTAAAGAAATCCTTAGCAGAAAGAGCGAAGCAGGGGGTATCGCAATACCAGATCTTCAACTCTACTACAAAGCAATAGTAACAAAAATGGCATGGTATTGGTACCAAAATAGAAAGGTGGATCAATGGTACAGAATAGAGGACACGGACACAAACCCAAATAAATACAATTTTCTCATACTAGACAAAGGGGCCAAAAATATGCAATGGAGAAAAGATAGCCTCTTCAACAAATGGTGCTGGGAAAACTGGAAATCCATGTGCAACAGAATGAAACTAAACCCATATCTCTCACCATGCACGAAACTAAACTCAAAATGGATTAAGGACCTCGGAATCAGACTAGACACCCTGCAGATTATAGAAGAAAAAGTAGGTCCAGATCTTCAACATGTCGGGTTAGGATCAGACTTCCTCAACAGGACTCCCATAGCACAAGAAATAAAAGCAAGAATATAACTGGGATAGATTCAAACTAAAAAGCTTTCTCTCAGCAAAGGAAACTATCAGTAATGTGAATAGAGAGCCTGCAGAGTGGGAGAATATCTTTGCCAATCATACTTCAGATAGAGCACTAATCTCCAGAATCTATAAAGAACTCAAAAAAGTCTACACCAAGAATGCAAATAATCCAATCAACAAATGGGCTAAGGAAATGAATAGACACTTCACAGAAGAAGATGTACAAGCAATCAACAAACATATGGAAAAATGTGCAATATCTCTAGTAATAAGAGAAATGCAAATCAAAACCACCCTAAGATTCCATCTCACCCCAATTAGAATGGCAATTATCAAGAATACAAGCAACAACAGGTGTTGGCAAGGATGTGGGGAGAAAGGAACAGTCATACATTGCTGGTGGGGTTGCAAATTAGTGCAGCCATTCTGGAAAGCAGTGTGGAGATTCCTTAGAAAACTTGGAATGGAAACACCATTTGACCCAGCTATCCTCCTTGGCCTATACCCAGAGGACTTAAAATCAGCATACTACAGAGATACAGTCACGTCAATGTTCATAGCTGCTCAATTTACAATATCTAAACTATGGAATCAACAGAGATGCCCTTCAACTAATGAATGGATAAAGAAATGTGATATTTATATACAATGGAATATTATTATTCAGCCATAAAGAATGATAAAATTATGGCATTTCCAGGCAAATGGATGAAATTGGAGAATATCATGCTACGTGAGATAAGCCAATCTGAAAAAACCAAAGGACGAATGATCTCACTGATAAGTGGATGATGACACATAATATGGGGTGGGAGGGGTTAGTGTTAGGGTTAGAGTTAGGGTTAGGGAGGGGGGCAAGAATGGAGGAAGGAAGGACTGTATAGAGGGAAAAGCCGGGTGGGAGGGGTTGGGGGGAAGGGAAAAAATAACAGAATGAATCAAACAACATTACCCTATGTAAATTTATGATTACACAAATGGTATGCCTTTACTCTATGTACAAACAGAGAAACAACATGTATCCCATTTGTTTACAATAAAAAAAAGTAAAGACATTGCTAGAGAATAGGTATAATATTCAAGTAAGACTCAAAGCATGCAAATAACACATAGTGTTTACACTATATATTACTTCTCATAAAATTATTTAAAACTTTGAAATGAAGCACACCAAATAAAACAGAGCAGGCACAAAATAATGTTTTAGGTGTTGGATGAAGTTAGGTGATGGGATGTTTGTTGCATTACACCATTCTCTCTCCACTTTAGATTATATTTAAATTTCTTTAAAATTAATGTTTTTTATTAGTAGAATATAGTTTTGTATAATTGTGGAGTTTATTTTGACATATTCAAAATGCTGTAACATAATTTGCTCCATTTCAATCCCCAATGCTAAATATTTCCTTTCCTTCCTCTCTTCCCTGATCTCCTTCCCCTACTCTGTGGTCTTCCTTCTATCAACTTATTTTTTAATTGATGCATCATAGTTATACTTAAAAGTGTAATTAAAATGTGATATTCACATATGTACATAGCCAAATTTGGTCAATTTCATTATACAGTTCCTTCCCTTTCCCATCCCTCCTCCTTCTTCCCTCCCCCTCAATTCCCTTCACCTACTCTACTGTTCTCCCTTCTATTTTAACATTTCCCCTACTTTAATTCCTTATTTTTCTCTAGGTTCTTCATGTGAAAGTCACCATTGTACCTTTGACTTTTTGAGTCTGACTTATTTCACTTGACAAGATATTCTCCAGTTCCATCCACTTACCAGCTAAATGGCATCATTTAATTATTTATGGCTAAAACTTCACTATGCATATATACAAAACCCAACCTGCATACTCTGAAATACATTAAAAATTTTTAATGATAAATTACTATACCAAACAAACAACTGTTAAAAAATGGACAAGACTTGAGACAACTGGGGAGATTTGATTATTGGCTGGATATTACATAATATTAAGAAATTTTCACTAATTCTATTACATATCATAATAGCATGATGGTCATATAGAAGAAACAAGTGACCTTAGTGATACATACAAAGTTATTTCAACTGAAACAGTTTGATGTTTAGTATGCTCTTTAAAATATTCAAGGAAAATTTAAAAGAGGAGTAGAGGAGTAGAGAGGAAAATTAGATTGATAAAATGTTAATAATTGTTAAAGCTGAATAAAGAACACATTAGTATTCATTATACTCTATAAATTACTTTGGAAGATTTTTTAAAATTTTCTCATGGTAAGTTTGTATGTGCCATATTACACTAAAATGTTATGATTGCAAAAATCTAGAGGCAGGTACATAGACATCCATGTTTTTATTTTTTTTCTATGTTTGAAATATTGTTTAGTGTTTAAAAGTTTAAAAATGATTTATTAGAAAGAAAATTTTACACATTTCTCATGTGAACCTTAACAGTTTCTCACAAATATTTCTGTAATACTGCTTCTCCTTAAAAGCTAAACAGAAGCCCAGATGTCCTACAAAGTAGATTTTTTAAAAAGAGCTTTATCTTAGAAAGAAGTCATATGTTCCAGAAAAAAAACAAGACCTCAGAATTCATTTCTAAACTAAAATGTACAAGAACAGGAGACTCCTAAACTTGTTTTCCCTTTGTATTTCCAAAGAGCAGTCATGCCCTTTTAATACAATGCCTTCTTTATCCCCAAAGAACTCCTGCTGCTTAACATCTCAGTGGAACCCTCACCGTGCTATGAAGTATGGTAAATAAAATATGCTCCCCTTGGAGAAAAAGTGTTTGTCCAAGAAGTAATTTACCTCTTAAAGCCAAAATACACCATTTCATTCCCAGAAGACCATGCTGTGTCCTATCAAAATACAGGACTGTATTTCTAGGCTCCCTCTCAGGAGGCCCAGGTTTCTCTAATACACAGTTGCTAGAACATATATGGGGAGAATGCTGAGCAACCTGAAAGCCAAGAAATGAGGTGGACAGAATCTAGGTAACAACCCTTGACTACTCCACAGCCCAGAAAGGAAACAGTGAAAGAAAACCTGACCACATAGGTTTATTAGTATATGACTTTGCTATGAAGTGATTGCAGTTAATAGGGTGCTGAGACACACTGCATAGGAATATCAACACCTGGATATTTGCCCAGTCCAGGGCACTTAAGTAAAAGAAGTTCACTAAATAGTCCCTTGCATAAAAGTAGAATTGATAATAATCCAGGAAGATAGGTATACATACAAACAATATGACAAAGCAAGGGAACAAACCACCCCAAAGAGCCAACAAAACTTCAACAACTGCCAGACATGGTGATGCACATCTGTAATCCCAGTGACTCAGGAGGCTGAGGCAAGAGGAGCAAATTCAAAGTCAGCCTCAGCAACTTAGTGAGGCACTAATCAACTTAGCAGTTCCCTGTCCCAAAATAAAACACAAAAAGGGTTGGGGATGTGGCTCAGTGATTAAACCCTCCTGGGTTCAATTTTTGGGGGTTCAAAAAAAACTTCAACAACTGACCCATTGACACCACAACATAATAAATGGCAGAGAAAGAATTTAGAAGAGTCATAGTTGAAATATATGATCTAAAAGAAGATGTAAGTAATGAACTTAAAAGAACTGAAAGATCATTTAAATAAATAGAGATTCTGAAAAAGAAACAAACAGAATTCCTGGAAATAAAAGACTCAATAAATCAAATTAAAAATTACACTGAAAGCATCAGGAATACACTAGACAATTTGGAGGACAGATTCTTAGGCTTTTAAGACAAAATATGTAAACTTGAAAATTAAGTATATAGTAAAGATATTAAGAGACCATGACCAAGAACATTCAAGAAATCCTGGATAATATGAAGAGACTAAATTTTTTGTTGTTGCTGCTATTGTTGTTTTGAAAACAGGGATTGAATTCAGGAGTGCTTAAACACTGAGTGACATACCCCATCCCTTTTTATTTTATTTTGAGTCAGGGTCTCACAAGTTGTTTAGGGCCTTGCTAAGTTCCTGAAGCTGACTTTGAACTTGCAATCAACCTGCCTCAGCCTCCCAAACTGCTGAGACTACAGACATGCACCACTGTGCCCTTCAAGAGACCAAATTTAAGAATCATTGGCATAGACAAAGGCATTGAAATATGAACTAAAGGAATGCACAATCTCTTCAATGAAATAATTTCAGAAAAATTTCTAAACTATAGGAACAAGATTGAAACCCAAATACAAGAAGCATTTAGAATCCCAAATAGACAAGATAAAAAAATGTACCCTAAAGAATTAAAGTCATCTTACTACAGTGATATATTCATACTCATGTTTATAGCAGCATAATTCACAATATCCAACCTATGGAACCAGCCTAGGTGGTCATCAATGGATAAATGGATAAAGAAAATATGATATATATATATATATATATACACAATGGAGTTTTAGTTGACCATAAGGAAAAGTTAAATTATGGCATTTCCAGGAAAATGGATAGAACGAGAGAACATCATGTTAAAGAAAATAAGTTAAACTCATAAGGTTAAGGTTGTATGTTTTCTCTCATATGCAGAAACTGGAAATGAAAAAGAAAAACTAGATGGGGTGGATCTCCTTAAAATCAAAGGGAGATCAGTAGGGGGAAAGGATCAAGGGGTAAGAGGTAAAGAGGGAGAGGGGAAATGCTAAGGAGTGATAATGGTCACATATATTGTTATAGTGTTTCCACATATGAATATGTAAGAACAAATCCCATCAATATATACAACTCTAATGTACCAATTAAAAAATGAGGAGAAAATGATCCCTTCCAAGACATATTATAATTAAAATGCCTTATATACAGAACAAGAATAGAATTTTAAAAGCCTCAGGAGAAAAAAACAAAAGGTCTCATTTAGAGGCAAGTCAATTAGAAATTCAACTGATCTCTCAGCCCAGATCCTAAAAACCAGGAGGCCTTGGAATAATATATACCAACCCATGAAAGATAATAGGTTTCAACGAATATTACTATATCCAGCAAAACCATTCTGTAGAATTGAAAATGAAATTTTAAAAAACTTCCATGATAAGCAGGAACTAAAAGAATTCATAACCACTAAGTCTGCACTACAAAACACACTAAATGAATTTTTTTATGAAGAAGAAATGAAAAATAAAAATCAATAACCAGCACAGGAATGAATTCCACTAGAAGAATAGTCAGTTAATGGAGAATCAAGTCTAAATTAAGCATTAGAAATAAATCAGTCAGGGGCAGGAAGTAAAATCATCTCTCTATAACACTGAATGTAAATGGTCTAAACTCTGCAATTAAAAAACAAAGATTGGCAGAATGCATTAAAAAGTGAGACCCACCCAGCATCTTATAGAAGAAAAAGTAGGTACAAATCTTCAACTTGTTGGCTTAGGATCAGACTTCCTTAACAGGACTCCCATAGCACAAGAAATAAAAGCAAGAATCAACAACTGGGATAGATTCAAACTAAAAAGCTTTCTCTCAGCAAAGGAAACTATCAGAAATGTGAAGAGAGAGCCTACAGAGTGGGAGAATATTTTTGCCAACCATACCTCAGATAGAGCGCTAATTTCCAGAATCTATAAAGAACTCAAAAAACTCTACACGAAGAATACAAATAATCCAATCAACAAATGGGCTAAGGAAATGAACAGACACTTCACAGAAGAAGATGTACAAGTAATCAACAGATATATGAAAAAATGTTCAACATCCCTAGTAATAAGGGAAATGCAAATCAAAACTACCCTAAGATTTCATCTCACCCCAATTAGAATGGCGATTATCAAGAATACAAGCAACAATAGGTGTTGGCGAGGCTGTGGTGAAAAAGGAACACTCATACATTGCTGGTGGGGTTGCAAATTAGTGCAGCCACTCTGGAAAGCAGTGTGGAGATTCCTCAGAAAGCTTGAAATGGAAACACCATTTGACCCAGCTGTCCCACTCCTTGGCCTATACCCAAAGGACTTAAAATCAGCATACTACAGAGATACAGCCACATCAATGTTCATTGCTGCTCAATTCACCATAGCCAGATTGTGGAACCAACCTAGATGCCCTTCAGTTGATGAATGCATAAAGAAACTGTGGCATATTTATACAATGGAATATTACTCCGCAATGAAGAATGATAAAATTATGGCATTTGTAGGCAAATGGACAAAATTGGAGAATATCATGCTAAGTGAGATAAGCCAATCTCAAAAAACTAAAGGACGAATGATCTCGCTGATAAGCGGATGAGGACATATAATGGGGGTGGGAGGGGTTAGCATTAGGTTTAGGGTTAGGTTTAGAGTTAGGCTAAGGAGAGCGGTAAGAATGAAGGAAAGAAGGACTGTATAAAGGGAAAAGGGTGGGAGGGGTGGGGGGGAAGGGAAAAAAAATAAACATCATTACCCTATGTAAACGTAAAAAAATTAAAAAATAAAAAAAAAAGTGAGACCCAACCAAACTTTGTTTACAAGAGACTCACCGTATAGGCAAAGACATCCATATGGTGAAGCTAAAAGAATGGGAAGGTTGGGGCTGGGGAGATAGCTCAGTCGGTAGAGTGCTTGCCTTGCAAGCACAAGGCCCTGGGTTCGATCCCCAGCACCCAAAAAAAAAAAAGAATGGGAAGGTTTACCAGGCAAATGGAGAATGAAAATAAGCAGGGGTACCTACTCTCACACAAAATAGACTTCAAGTAAAAATTAATCAGGAGAGAAAAAAAAGTCATTTTATGCTGATTAAGGGAATCATCCAATAAGGTAAAATGATTATAAATATTTATGCCTGAAACAACAGTGCACCTACATACATAAAGCAAATCCTTCTAAATATGAAGCAACAAATATACCACAATATAATAATACTGGGTGATTTCAACAAACCTCTCTCACCATTACATAGGCCAGTCAGACATAAAATAAATGAAAAATCTTCAGAACTAAAAATCTATTAAATAAATGAATTTAATAAACATTTATAGAGTATTACATTTATTGATAACAGAATTCACATTCTTCTCAATGGCACGTGGAACATTCTCTTAAACAGATATATAATGTAAGGCAAAAAGACACTCAGAAAATACAAAAAAGAGATAATTCCCTGCTTTGTCTCAGAAAAAAATGGAATGAAATTAGAAATCAACAACAAATTTTTAAAAGAAGAACAGAAGCCATTTTAACACTTGGGGATTAAATATACAATTTTAAATTTTTTTTATTTGTTCTTTTTACATATACATAACAGTAGAGAATATTTTGACATATTTTACATATATGGAGTTTAACTTCCCATTCTGGAGGTTGTATAAGATGTGAAGTTAACGGGTCATGTATTCATATATGAACATAGGAAAGTTATGTCTAATTCATCCTACTGTCTTTCCTATTCCCATCTCCCCTCCCTTCCCCCCATTCCCTCATGTCCAATCTGGTTAACCTCCACTCCTCCCTCCCAACCTCACCTATTGGGGGTCAGCATCCACATATCAGAGAGAAAATTCAGCCTTTGATTTTTTGGGATTGGCTTATTTCACTAAGCATAATACTATCCAGTTCCATTCATTTACCTGCAAATACCACAATTTCATTCTTCTTTATGGCTGATAAATATTCCATTGTGTATACATACCACATTTTCTTTATCCATTCATCTGTTGAAGGGTACCTAGGTTGGTTCCATAGCTTAGCTATTGTGAATTGAGCAGCTGTGAACATTGATGTGGCTAAGTCACTGGAGTATGCTGATTTTAAGTCCTCTTGGTATATGCTGAGGAGTGTGATGACTGGGCCAAATGGTGGTTTTTCCAAATTTTCTGAGGATCTCCTTGCTGCTTCCTAGAAAGAGCGGTTACACCAATTTGCAGACCCACCAGCAATGAATGAATGTACCTTTTCCCCCACATCCTTGCCAATATTTATTGATACTTGTATTCTTGATTATTGCCATTCTGACTGGAGTGAGATGGAATTTCTCTAATTGCTAGAGATGTTAAACACTTTTTCATATATTTGTTGACCATTCATATTTCTTCTGTGAAGTGTCTGTTCCATTCCTGTGCCCAATAATTAACTGGGTTATTAGGTTTTTTGGTGTTAATTTTTTTAGTTCTATATAACCTGTAGATTAATGCTTATCTGAGGTGCAGGTGGCAAAGACTTACTCCCATTCTGTAGGTTCTCTTCATATTCTTGATTGTTTCCTTTGCTGTGAAGAAACTCTTTAGTTTGATAAAATATCATTTATTGATTCTTGAGTTTACTTCTTGTGCTTTAGAAGTCTTGTCGAGGAAGGCAGTTCCTAAGATATTATGATGAAGATTTTGGCCTACTTTTCTTTCTAGTAGGTGCAGGGTCTCTGTTCTAATGCCTAGGTCCTTGATCCAGATCCACTTTGAGTTGAGTTTTGTGTAGGGTAAAAGATAGGGGTTTTTATTTTTTTGAATTTTTTTAAGATGAACAAACTACATTTATTTCATTTATTATTTTTAGATGGAGCTGAGAATTGAAACCCAGGGTCTTGCTTGTGCTAGGCAAGTGTCCTACCACTGAGCTGCAACCCTAGGTCCAGATAGGGGTTTAATTTCATTTTGCTACCCATGGATTTCCAGGTTTCCCAGCACCATATGTTTTGGTGAAGAAGGTATCTTTTCCCCAATGCATGTTTTTGGGGCCTTTGTCTAGTATGAGATAACTATATTTCTATGGGTCTCCATGTCCCATAAACAGTGGCTTATCCATGTACATCAAACAAATCCTTCTCAATTTCAGGAATCAAATAGACCACAACACAATAATACCAGGTGATTTTAACACACCTCTCTCACCACTGGACAGATCCTCCAAACAAAAATTGAACAAAGAAACCAAAGATCTCAATAGCACAATCAATAATTTACACATAATGGACATATATAGAATATACCATCAAACAAAGAGCAAATACTCTTTCTTCTCAGCAGCACATTAATCCTTCTCTAAAATAGACCACATATTATGTCACAAAGCTAATGTCAGCAAATACAAGAAGATAGAGACACTACCTTGTATTCTATCAGATCATAATGGATTGAAATTTGAAATAAATGACAGAATTTAAAACAGAAACTACTCCAAAATCTGGAGATTAAATACAACACTATTGAATGATGAATGGATAACAGAAGACAACAGGGGGGAAATAAAAAAATTCTTAGAGGTGAATGAGAACAAAGATACAACATATCAAAATCTATGGGACACTATGAAAGCAGTACTTAGAGGAAAATTTATTTCATGGAGCGCATTCAATAAAAGAAGAAAAATCAACAAATAAATGACCTAACACTACAGCCCAAAGCCCTACAAAAAGAAGAACAGAGCAACACCAAAAGTAGTAGAAGACAGGATATAGTTAAAATCAGAGCTGAAATCAATGAAACTAAAACAAAAGAAACAATTGAAAAAATTATCAAAAGAAATAGTGAGTTCTTTGAAAAAATAAACAAAATCAATAAACCCTTGGCCACACTAACAAAGAGGAGAGAGAAAACTCAAATTACTAAAATTCGGAACAAACAAGGATATATCATGACATACACTATTGAAATACAAAACATAATTAGAAGCTATTTTGAAAATCTATACTCCAACAAAATAGAAAATCTCGAAGACATCAACAGGTTCATATGAATTGCCTAAACGGAACCAGGAGGACATGCACAATTTAAATAGATCAATTTCAATCATGAAATAGAAGAAGTGATCAAAAGCATACCAAAAAAGAAAAGTCTGGGACCAGATGAGTTCTCAGCTGAGTTCTACAAAACCTTTAAAGAAGGTTTTGTACTTCTTTACTCTCAAACTATTCCGAAGTATTCCAATACTTCTCAAAGTATTCCATAAAATAGAAGAAGGGAACTCTCCCAAACTCAATCTATGAAGCCAATATCACCCTGATACCTAAACCAGAGACACATCAACGAAAGAAAATTTCAGACTAATATCCTTCAGACGCAAAAATTCTCAACAAAATTTTAGCAAATCGCATACAAAAACATATTAAAAAGATAGTGCACCATGATCAAGTGGGTTTTATCCCAGGGATGCAAGGTTGGTTCAACATCCAGTAATCAATTAATGTAATTCACCATATCAACAGACTTAAAGTTAAGAATCACATGATTATTTCAATAGATGCAGAAAAAGCATTTGATAAAATACAACATCCCTTCATGCTCAAAACACTAGAAAAAATTGGGGTAGTGGAAACATTCCTTAACGTTGTAAAGGCCATCTATGCTAAGCCCATGGCTAATATCATTCTAAATGGTGAAAAACTGAAAGCATTCCCCCTAAAACCTGGAACAAGGCAGGGATGCCCTCTTTCACCACTTCTATTCAACATTGTCCTTGAAACGCTAGCCAGAGCAATTAGACAGTCCAAAGAAATTAAAGGGATACAAATAGGAAAAGAAGAACTCAAACTACCCCTATTTACTGATGACATGATTGTATAAAGGAACCAGGAAATTCCACCAAAAAACTTTTAGAACTCATAAGTGAACTCAGTAAAGTAGCAGGATAAAAGATCAATGCTCATAAATCTAATGCATTTTTATACATAAGTGATGAATCCTCAGAAAGAGAAGTCAGGAAAACTACCCCATTCACAATAGCCTCGAAAAAAATAAAATACTTGGGAATCAATCTCACAAAAGAGGTGATAGACCTCTACAATGAGAACTACAGAACACTAAAGAAAGAAATTAAAGAAAACCTTAGAAGATGGGAAGATCTCCCATGTTCTTGGATAGGAAGAATTAATATTGTCAAAATGGCCATACTACCAAAAGTGCTATACAGATTCAAAGCAATTCCAATTAAAATCCCAAGGACATACCTTACAGAAATAGAACAAGCAATCATGAAATTCATCTGGAAGAATAAGAAAACCAGAATAGCTAAAGCAATCCTCAGCAGGAAGAGTTAAGCAGGGGGTTTCACAATACCAGAACTTCAACTATACTACAAAGCAATAGTAACAAGAACAGCATGGTATTGGCACCAAAATAGAAAGGTGGATCAATGGTACAGAATAGAGGACATGGACACAAACCCAAATAAATACAATTTTCTCATAGTAGACAAAGGGGCCAAAAATATGCAATGGAGAAAA
Organism: Sciurus carolinensis; assembly: GCF_902686445.1. Taxonomy (NCBI): domain Eukaryota; kingdom Metazoa; phylum Chordata; class Mammalia; order Rodentia; family Sciuridae; genus Sciurus; species Sciurus carolinensis. The sequence continues at coordinate 815,694 of NW_025920186.1, forward strand.
GATAGCCTCTTCAACAAATGGTGCTGGGAAAACTGGAAATCCATATGCAACAGAATGAAACTAAACCCCTATCTCTCACCCTGCACAAAAATCAACTCACAGTGGATCAAGGACCTTGGAATCAGACCATAGACCCTGCGTCTTATAGAAGAAAAAGTAGGTCCAAATCTTCAACATGTTAGCTTAGGATCAGACTTCCTTAACAGGACTCCCATAGCACAAGAAATAAAAGCAAGAATCAATAACTGGGATAGATTCAAACTAAAAAGCTTTCTCTCAGCAAAGGAAACTATCAGCAATGTGAAGAGAGAGCCTACAGAGTGGGAGAAAATCTTTGCCAATCATACTTCAGATAGAGCACTAATTTCCAGAATATATAAAGAACTCTAAAAACTTTACACCAAGAATACAAATCACCCAATCAACAAATAGGCTAAGGAAATGAATAGACACTTCACAGAAGAAGATCTACAAGCAATCAACAGACATATGAAAAAATGTTCAACATCTATAGTAATAAGAGAAATGCAAAACTACCCTAAGATTCCATCTCACCCCAATTAGAATGGCAATTATCAAGAATACAAGCAACAATAGGTGTTGGCGAGGATGTGGGGGAAATGGTACACTCATACATTGCTGGTGGGGTTGCAAATTAGTGCAGCCACTCTGGAAAACAGTGTGGAGATTCCTTAGAAAACTTGGAATGGAACCACCATTTGACCCAGGTATCCCACTCCTTGGCCTATACCCAAAGGACTTAAAATCAGCATACTACAAAGATACAGCCACATCAATGTTCATGGATAAAGTTGGAGAATATCATGCTAAGTGAGATAAGCAAATCCCAAAAACCCAAAGGATGAATGATCTCGCTGATAAGCAGATGATGATACATAATGGGGGGTGGGAGGGGGGCAAGAATAAAGGAAGGAGGGACTGTATAGAGGGAAAAGAGGGCTGGGAGGGGTGGGGGGAAGGAAAAAATAACAAAATGAATCAAACACCATTACCCTATGTAAATGTAGGATTACACAAATGGTATGCCTCTACTTCATGTAGAAACAGAGAAACAAGTTGTACCCCATTTATTTACAATAAAAAATATGTTGGAGAAAAAATAGCCTTTGAACAAATGGTGCTGGAAAAACAATATCCTGTATGTAGAGGAATGAAACTACACCCCTTTCTCTCACCCTCCACAAAAGTCAACTCAAAGTGTGTCAAAGACCTTGGAATTAGGCCAGAAACTCTGCGACTTCTAGAAGAAAACAGTTTAACAGTCCAACATATTGGCACAGGCACCATCTTCTTTAACAAGACCCGAAAATCTCAGGAAATAGAACCAAGAATCAATAAGTAGGATGGCACCAAATTAAAAAGCGTTTACACAGCAACAGAAACAATCAAGAGCATGAAGAGAGAGGCTACAGAATGGAAGATCTTTGTCAGTGGCTCTTCTGACAGGGGATTAATATCTAAAATGCATATAGAACTCAAAAAAACCTAACACCAAGTAAATAAGTAACCCGTTAATAGAGGGGTAAAAGAAATAAACAGACACTTTTCGGAAATACAAATGGCCAGTAAATCTATGAAAAAATGTTTGACATTCCCAGTAGTCAGGGAAATGGCAAGTCGAAAGTACATTTCTCTCTATTTGTAATAGAAATTATCAAGAATATGAATAAAAATAAATGCTGGGAAAGGTACACTCACACATTGTTGGTGGGACTGAAAATTGGTACAATCACTTTGGAAAGCATATGGAGATTTCTCAAAAGACTAGGAATAAAATCACCTGATGACCCAGTTATCCCACTCTTTGATATTTACCCAAAAGAACTAAAGTCAGCATAGTATATTAATAAAGGCACATCAATGTTTATAGCAACACAATTCACAATAGTAAAGTTATGGAACCAGTGCAGGTACCCATCACCAGATGAATGGATAAATAAAATGTGGTATACACACACAATGGAGTTTTACTCAGTCATAAAGAAGAATGAAATTATGGCACTTGCTTTTAAATACACAGAACTGGAGAATGGTATGGTAAGTTAAATAAGGCAGACTCAGAAAGTTAAGGGTCAAATGCTTTCTCTCATATGTAGAAACTGGAACAAAATAAGGGGAGAAAAGGGGTGTCCCATGAAGATAGAAGGGAGATAAGTGGAGTAGAGGAAGGGGATTGAGTGGGAGGTAGGAGGGATGGGAAAAGCAAGGAACTGGCAGAATGAGATTGAGCAATTATGCTATGTACATATATGAATATACCACAGTGAATTCTACATTTATGTATATCTGTTAAGCCTTATAAATAAATAAATAAATAACCAGTAGAGTAGAGGAAGGCTAATAGGGAGATGAAGGAAGAAAGAGAAAGAGGAAAAGAGGAATCACTGGGGATGGGAATGGAGCAAATTATAATCCATGCATAAATAGATATGTCAAAATGAACCCAAATATTATAATTATAATGCATTAATTAAAAAAAAACACTAAAATGTACAAATATGCCATTAAGTACAATCAATCAATGGTTATAGTTGTGCCCAATAAATACTCAAATGTTCTTAAGATTTCAAAGGCTGAAATACTCAAATAAGGCACCCTGCAATAAGTGTTTCATTCAAATTTGTTTGAATTCAGTGAGAGATTTACGGAGATATATTTAGTAATCAAGATTCTACAAAGCTCTACTTATCACAGTGGCCCACACCTCTATATCTCTAAACTTTCTTTTGATAAAAAAATTTACATAGTGGGCATTTGAGTCCAAGAAATTTAAATCTAGTACCTGTTCTCTTAACTATAAACACATATTATCCCATAATAAATAGAGGAGTATGCTATTTATTTGTGTTGATTAATATTGGATACATAACAACTTCAGAATTGTCACTGATTTTACAAAATAATTTAGCTATACTTGAGTTTTTTAAAAGCTACTCTTAAAAAAAACATGTTGCCATTTGGATATCCCTTTAAGTTTTAAGAGTAGGAAAAATCCATGTTTAGTGCTTAGTTAATTGTTCTCAGGCCACATTTATCCTAATGGACTAATCTATCTGCCCATAATTTATCCTCCAAGTCCAATCAACTTATTGAACATGATTGCAACTCTATTTCTCTTTTCCCTCTGACACTTGGGTAAATACTTGAGGCAAGGAGAGATGCTGTATTTAGCTTCAGAACTATAATGTTCCTAAAGATGCTTTATAAAAAAAATCAGACAATAACTGTATTTTTAGTTTAAAATTGAAACTTATCTGAAAGGTACATAAAAGTGTGCATAATCAGACTTGGTTTTATTGACTACTCACATCAGAGAAGACTTAAGGGAACTGTTACTTCAGAATTGGTCTATAATAGAATACACTCTAGACATTTTTCACATGTTGTTTTCCCTTCAGTTTCAATGTCATCTAAAGCATTCCATGTGAATATTAAAACTTTAGAAGAGGAATGGAAACATTAGAGAAATACTGGTTAGATAACCATGATGATACCCAAGTTAGATACCCAAATTATGGCAAAAATGTCCCAAGAGGACCACCAGAAGATTAGAAAGATAAAGAAGAAAAAAGGAAACCAGTGCACTGGATTCTAAGGGAAAGGAAGGTAAATGATGCTGTCCTCAATTCCTCTTCAATCCAACCCACCCCCTGCACACACACAATTAACTTATCCTTTTTAAAATTCTCCCATAACATTCTAACCAAGTTCAATGTGACTAATAATTTTCATTTCCTGCTAACTGCTAAGAAAATAGGATCTCTTAGTGAAGACATTAACAAATCTCCTAATCCTATCACAAGAAGTAAAAAGAGTACTTGAGGTTTTTTTTCAGTTTGGAAACTATCCTCACAAACCAAAGTATTTTTGCCATTTTAGAGAAACTATACTCAGGGATATAAATAAACAATGGTTTCACCTAGAAACAGAGACTATGACACAAATTAAATCAGCCTTACAATTAAAAATTAAACAAAAGTTCTCTCTTTTTGAAGTAATAAAACAACAGAGTTTTCTTTTTTTTAATTCACAGTATGATAAATGGACATGGTTGGTTTGTTTGGTTTTGTGTGGCTGGAAATCTAACTTAGGTTCTTATCCATGCTAGGTAAGTATTCTATCACTGTGCTACATTCCCAGTCCCCACAGTTTTCCTTTATCTATTTAAATAATTATTTTCTTTAGTGAGTAGCAATTAGATGTGTCAAATGTGTTCATGGATCCCTTTCCTAACCGTCATATCACCACAAGCATAAAGAAGCTAGTTAAACAAAGTCAAGAAGAGCTTTGACTGAAACCCACTCTCTACTTTTTAGCCCTTATCATTTGAAGATACAATATTTTGGAAATTTGCATTTCAACTACATATTTTGTTTAATATCAAATTCCTTTTTGCAAAGTGGCCAGTAGATGACTCATTTTGACATAGCTTGGGAATGACTAATAGGACTTTCACCTCATTCCAATCAGTGGTGTCTTTTGGTATGACTGTCTTCATTATGAGAGAAAGGACTCATCTGAGTCAAGAAGAATGACAGCCTTCAATGTATGCATAGTCCCTGCCAAGAAAGCCATGGAAAGAATTTTCCCTCAGACCAGAGGCCACAACCAAGTTGTAAAATCTTTAATAGTCAAAGAATTTGACCTAGTAAATTAAAAAGTTTTAGCTCTTGTCCTGGTCACATTAAATAATAACTGTACTTTGTAAAAAGAGCAAAGTAAAAAACAAAACTTGCCGAGCACAGTAGTGCACACCCGTAATCCCAGCAGCTCGGAAAGCCGAGACAGGAGGATCTCAGATTCAAAGCCAGGCTCAGCAAGAGCGAGGCACTAAGCAACTCTGTGAGACCCTGTCTCTAAATAAAATACAAAATAAGGGTAGGGACGTGGCTCAGTTGTCAAGTGTCCCTGTGTTCAATCCCCAGAACCCACCCCCAACTCGCAAAAAAAAAAAAAAAAACTAAAAACTCTAGAAATGAGTTCTGGGTTTTGGCCCAGTCATTGCTACTAGGTGGATGGGTTGTCTTGACAAAACTTTGCTTTCAATTTCAAAGGGTTGATGTATCACCTAAAGATCATTTATGAAGCCTAGGTCAACAACTCCCAGATTAGATAAATTCCAAGACATATCCAACATTCCAACATTAATATTACATGACAGAATGAGACTGTATTAACCTTTGAAGCACATTACTAAATTGTACCAGATCCTTTTATTTGAGTAGATTTGGACCTGAAGTTTGAGAACCAAGATCATAGGACTTTCACTGGGAAAGAGCATGAGAGAAGGAAAGAAGGAGATTGTTCAAAAAAAGTGGGAGGAATCTAAAAACAATATTAACCAACATAACCAACCTCAAGGCTTTATCAGGAAATAGCCCTACTTAACATGTTAGAAAGATTCTGCCTTGACCTTCAAGAAAATAGGTTTCATTCAAATAGTTTTCATTATTGTTTATCTTTAAGGGAAGCAATGAGTTTTCTTAAGGTCAGAGGACCTTGAGGATTTCTGAAGTTAAGAATCTACAAGAATCGTAAGAGATTCTGCATCACCAGTCTAATTCTTTTTACTTCTGAGTTATACAGTTAGTAGTAGAATACTGAAATTAAGTGTACAAAACAACCAGAAAAGACAGACTCTGACCTCAGGGAGCTCAAGATTGCATTAAAGATACAGACATCCAGTTCATGATGTGATTTGCAAATATACATACACATGTATATTTTCAAATTGCACAGTCACAAATATGTTTGTGTGCATATGTCCTCACAAAATGCTCACTAAAATAGCTAAATGAAAAGGACAAAAACTGGGGTTGCAGCTTAGTGGTAGAGTACTTGCCAGCATGTGCAAAGCCCCAACTTCAACTCCCAGCACCACAAAAAATGAAAGAAAAGAAAAAGGTAGACAAGAATAAATGATGGTAAGGGTTCAGAGCAACTATAATTCTCACACAGTGCCAGTGGAAGTATAAGTTGGTACAACCACTTTAGAAAACAGTTTGGCAGTATCTACTAAAACTGAACATATGTATACCCTATAATCCAGGAATTCCTCTTCTAGGTATGTACCGAACAGTAATGTATACATATGTTAATAGAAACACTATCCACAATAGTCCCAAACTGGAAAGAACCCAAATGGCTCCCACAGCAAATGGAAAAAGTTATAATGGCAAATATAGTAGTATATTCATTTAATGAAAAGGTATATAATTATGAAAGTGAACAAATTGCAAATACAGACAATAACATGAATAATTTCTCACACAAAATGCTGAGAGAAAGAAGGCAGAAACCAGGGAGTAAAGATCATAGGATTCCATTTATATATAAATCAAAGCTAGGTTAGCTGGGTACAGTGGCACATGCTTGTAATCCCAGGAGCTTGGGATGGGAGGACTGCAAGTTCAAGTTCAGCCTCAGCAACTTAGCAAGGCCCTAAGCAACTTTGTGAGACCTTGTCTCAAAGTAAAAAAAAAAAAAAGAACTGGGGATGTTGCCCAGTGGTTAAGCACCTCTGGGTTCAATCGCCAGTTAAACTGATCTATATGAGAGGTCAGGTTAATAATTACTTTTAAAGGAATAAGGACTGAAAGGAATCACAAGAGAGGCTTCTCCAGTGTTAGGAATGATCTGTTTCTTGATCTGGTTACTGGTTACATGAATATGTTGACTTTGTGAAAATTAATTGAGTTGTACACTTATAATGTGACCTCTTCCACATCATAGTTCAATAAAATTTACATCAAAAATATACATATTTATATACCCCTAAATCCCAATACATTCAGGCTAAACTTACAGCCCACCATAAATACCAAGGGATCATATACAGCAAAAAGAATCCAACATGTAGAATTATGAAGAAATCATAATTGGGATGAAACTAAGAAAATAATTTCAAGTTAAGGTTTTTTTTTATTTTTTCTAATTAGTTATACATGACAGTAAATGCATTTTGACATGTCATACATAAATGGAGTATAACTTCTCATTCTCCTGGTTGTACATGAGGTAGAGTTATACCAGTCATGTAATCATACATGCACATAGGGAAATAATGTCTGTTTCATTCTACTATCATTCCTACCCCCATGGCCCCTCCAGTAAGTTGGTTTTGAGTCAGGTTTTGAAGAAAGAGCTTACAAATTAGAGTGAGGTTGGGTTGGGAAGTTTGGGTCTATTAAATGGATGCTTTCAAATGGAAGAAACAGCACATGTATAGAAGGGCTAATCATGATGTGGCCTGAGTTATGAGTCTTAAATCTTTTCTAGAACTTGCAGGAGTATAGACTATAAAACTAATTTGAATGTTTGACTTCTCATTCTTCTTTGGATTCCTATGGCATTTATAATATAATATTAGGTGACAGAATACTTCCCCAAGAACTGGGACCAAATCTTATTAATGTTTATATTCCTACCATCTGAAACAAGGACTAGCATACAGTAAACCCTCAGGAAAAAATGCTTATGCTATTTGATAACTAATAACGAATAACTAATCAACTAGGGATATAGAAACTGTCTGACACTATCTGTTCCATGCATTGCTGAAGTTAAAATCATAGAGTTGAGGATGTAATAGATTTTCTGAAGCAGGCCATAGTACCTAAGTAAGGCCCAGTAGGCAAAGAGAACCCAAAATTTCTCCTTCTGACCAGCAATCAGCCAGTGTCAGGTGAACTGGGACCACTGGATCTGGTGATGACACTTTCAAATTACAGCCCAGTTCTAAGCCAAGCAGCAGGTGCTGCAAGTTCCTGCTGACCTGAGTAAGTCCTCCAGACACAAGCAGTCAAGAGCAGTCTTAGTTAAAACCTGCCAACAGTTTTCCTATCTGTGTGCCTCAGGCTACTTGCAGCACTCCACACATTTTACCACCAAGAAAACTGGGACACTTACTCCCAGATCTAGAATATGCTCTTGCTCAGATGCCCTGTATCTTGGCTTCTCAGGACTAGACTCTTGGTAACTAACACCATAAACATTAACTTGCCTCTTAACATCAATCCATGCTATGGGTATGAAGAGAAAAAGTTTTAAGGGACACCTACTACCTTTTTTCTATCTTTCCACCTTCTCCAACATTTAGATTTAAAGGTACTCTAAATAATAGAAGTGTCAGAGACAAGAAGAGCTACAAAAATATTTAGTCCTTGGGGTTGTGGCTCAGTGGTAGAGCACTTGCCTAGCATGTGTGAGGCACCGGGTTCGATTCTCAGCATCACATATAAATAAATGAATAAATAATGGTCCATCAACAACTTAAAAAAATATATAAATATTTAGCCTTGTTGAGGTTATAGTCCTGCCTTTAGAATTTATAAAAAAGGAAGTATTTCAAAAAGAAAAAAAAAGCTAAATATCAGCAGATGTTCACTGAAGTATTATATATAAGAGTAAACTTTTTAAACAATCTAAGTGCTCTACAATACGCAAAGTATTTTGTAATTTCCAATATGCTGGCTTATTGCAGTACTCTGAAGTTATTTGAAATAATTACGAAGATTGTGTTAAAGATGGAAATATACATAGTAGAGTTATAATTTTAAATGCATAACTTCAAATTATATCTATGCTCTGATTGCCATCTGTTACAATATGTATGAATATAGATAGAGATCGGAAAAGAACGTGAGATAAAATGACATTTGATGCTTGCATACAGGATGATTATGGGTATTTTTATTCAGAGAATCACCTAATATTGCTAAGACTGAGTAGTTGACAATGTGTCATCTCTGAATACCTGTTACCATACCATTTCTTTTGTTTAGTTAGTACACCAATTAGAAACTAAAAGAAAGAAATTGCAAATAAATTTGGAGATTTCTATTTTGAAACCCACTTTCAAATCACAATTCCTGGAGGTTAGGATCTATGTTGTTCCATTTTTAATTCTCTGTATAATGCAGCACAGTATCTCATACACAGCTAAGTGCTCCATAAATATTGTTGAATCAAGGGAAGTAACTGTTCCCCACCTCACTTCACCAAAATATAAAAAAAACTGCAAAAAGGTGGGGGAAATAACCACATATAAAAATAATTAATATAAAGGGTCTGTCATGGTTTGAACTCTTGTATAAACAGACCTTGAGAAAAGGACTCAAGGACAAGTTGTTTACTTGGGAAATGATTCCAGGAAACTCTGGTAAGAGAGACTGGAGGTGAGCCAAGGAAGTGAAAGAAATTAATAAAGGGTACCTTATCAAACAGGTTACTGCTGTTGTCAGCTGAGGCTCACTCCTCTTGAAGACCTCTGGGACAAACTATAGAACATGTCTCACAGTTAGCCTACCACAGGTAAGAAAATTTATCTATCAACTTTCCAACCCAGATCAGAAGCAGCTGAGGGCTGCTTCTGGGGCATTCACTTGCCCTGAACATACACTGAACATGAACCCACCATAAGAAAAAATTCCACATGCAGGAATTGCAAGTGTTCCCTGTAAGAAGTTCACATTTGTGCTTAAAGAAATCAGCAGTGAGTGATGAGGGTTATATGGGAGAGGTGCTGACAGTGTCAGCCAAGGTCTATAAGACAGATGCCAAAAGAAGTAGAGTTTGAACTGATCTTTAAAAGAACAGGATGTAGATGAGAATCATAATCCCTATCTCAGAGGGCATATGTGGATTTACCAGCACCACACTCAGTGCTTAATGGGCACTAAGAAACTACTCGTTTTAATCCTTTCCTTAGAAATATAGAATATATTAAAATTGCTCCTCTATGACTATCCTAAAATTCTAAGTGGTATAATGGAGAAGGCAGTGCAAGGAGACAGGTCTTGGGGCTGTGTGTACACAAGAGATGCCCAAAGGATGGGAAGGACACAAGGCTAGTGAGAGCAAGTCCCTTTGTGACACCATTGCTATCCATTCCAGTTAAACAGAATCAATTCCAGTGAAACAAAAAAGAGGAAGAAACTATTGTAGGCAGGAGGAGTGGAGATCTGGGGGCTTCCCAGGATTTCAAACTCCATAAGAAACATTTGAAGAGATTTGTTTTAAATTACTTCGTGTGAACTGTGGTCCCTTTCCATATGAGAAGAAAAGGTGACCCTTGCCCACCAAGGATTAAGAATGAAGGGGAGGATGTTGTAGGGTGATGGGAGATGACAAGATGGACCTCATTTCCTCCTGTTGAGTATCCCATGCTATCACCTCAGCCACACACTCACAACTGGAACCTACAGGTAGAAATTGAAGGGCAGTACTAGAGTCATCTGCCATCTTTAAGGTTTTGACTACTCAGAAACTCATAAGAATTTGCTCTGCAAGGAGACTCAGACCAGTCACTTCATGGTGATCAGATCCTTGTTGCCTCCACAGCAATTCTTGGGTTCATGTCAGGCATAAGGGAAGGACAAGAAAGGGGATGCAGGTGTCAATGTGTCAGGAGTCTAGGCAAAAACATTGAGTAAGGAAGCTATGAGGGCCTTCTTAACCTGATTTCTAAAGAGAACTTGAGTACACTAATCTGAATCCCTGTTCATTGCTGTGTGTCTGGGGCAAACTACTGGTTTCCTAAAAAGTGAAATTGAAATAATAACCCTGATGTCAGAGGACTGCTGGAAAATGTAACTTTACCAGCACCATGACTGGCATTTGATCGGGGCTCAGAAAAAAGTTTTAATCCTTTTCCTAGCGAGGCATATTTAGAGCCTTGAAATTGATCTTCTGTAAGTATTCGAACATTTTAAGCCTTTTTCTTCTCTACTAACTCAAAGGGATAAACAGGAAAAACAAAAGTCATGCAGACATAGTATCTTAGGTGCTTTCTGAAACTTTTCTGGTATTTTTCCTGATGGAAGGAAAATAGGAAATAAGAAAGATGTTTAGCAAGGCATCCATTCCTGTAATAAATGACACAAAATAAGACAGACTGGGCAGTCAGGGTGATAAGCATCTTATTAATGTAATCAGTTGGTATTCTGCCTTTCTCTGCCTACATCTACTGCAAAGTTTATTTAACCTCTGAGAAACTGTGAAATGTTGCACTACGATAGAGCATATTTAAAATTTTTCACTCAAATCCCAAATGCTTTAAGACAAATCCACTTCCTTCTTTCATCTTAGGTAATAAAATCATTATTCAAACCCTAGAAGAGCATGAGTTTCATCTCTTTGCCCCTTGCCTCTGCTGAGACATTTTTCCAATTAATATTCACTGTAAAGAGCAGGCCTGTTGTAGCATTGCATTTCATAAAAGCTTTTTACTAAACTATATTCTTGAGAGTGCAGCGTCTTACCTAAAGGAAATAATTCCCTAGATCTTTCTTCATAACCTCTATTAGGTGTAAATCACAACAGCAAATATGCACTGACATGAACACCTTATAGGTTAAGTTGCTCGCACCTGACTAGGAATTGTCACAAAACCCTGATCAAATTTGTCAGATTTGGCACAGAAGTCTAAAACTTAAAATAAATTAATAGGAATGTTTTCCACATCTCCCTAGAACTCCCAAAGCTATATCTGAGGCAACTATAAAAAACCATGTAATTAATTTCAACCTCAAAATCAAAGCAGCTGCATTAATAATTAACAATAAATTTCAAAGCCATCTCAATTGTGCCTAAAAACTAGCACACACTGAGATTAAACCTGGGACACAATTCAATTTTCCAAACTATGAACTAAATGCTAATGGAAAGTAAAACTGCTGACCCAAACATATCTATTGTATTAACTATCACCCACACTAATATCACTACCATCCTGTCCTTTGCCTGTTAATACCTACTGACTCACCTCAGTGGGCTCTGTCCTTGTAGTGTTTTGTCTGTTAGAATGTTGAACTTGCTACAGACATCTTCACTCAATTCTCATTCTGATCAACATTTTCAAGGACACTAGCCAGGGATAAATGAGCAGTTTGTGGCCAAGAACTAGAACACAGCTAAATGCTCTATCAGGGAATCAAACCTCTCACCCTGACCCTATAAAACCAGCAGCTCAACTACTACAGGTTGAGCATCTGTGATCTGAAAATTCAAAATCTGAAGCACTCCAAAATCTGAAAGTTTTTGACTTCATGTAAGGGAGTTATGGTCAGAATACAGGTGCACCAAAACATTGTATAAAAACAACTTCAGGCTATGAAACATAAATGAATTTAATGTTTATATTTGGGTCCCATCACCAATATATCTCATTATATGCATTAAAATATCCCAAAGTCCTAAAAACAAGTCCAAAATCTGAAACGCTTCTGGTCCCAAGCTTTTTGGATAAGAGATATTCAATGTGTATAGTGCTCCTCAAGTATAGCCTAAGGATGCTGAAGACAGCTGGATGAAAGATACACTACATTCTTCTTATTATTTTACAGATGTGATTGTAACAGTATACTTATCCACAGACTATTCAAAATCACAGGACAATACACCCACCTTAGGAAATACAGTGCTTGTCCATTCCAAGGAAAGACTGGCATATTTTATTCAGCCCTGATGAGATCAGATTTCAGGGAGTCTCACTATGTTATAGCAGGTGTATTAGTTTCTCAAGATTGCTGTAACAAATTACCACAAATTTGGTGCCTTAAAACAACCAAAATTATTCCCACACCATTCTTAAGGCCAGAAACCTGAAACCTAAGTGTCATTAGGGCCATCCCTATGAAAGGTTATAGAGAAGAATCCTTCTTGCTTATTTCTAGCTTCTAGCAGCTCCCAGTAATCTTTGGAGAAACTTGGGTTGCAGCTGCACCATTACAATCTCTGTCTCCATTGTCACATGATCTCCTTTCCTCTGAGTCCGTGCATGGCAGTCATTGTACTTAGAGCCCATCCTAATCCAGCATGACTTCATCTTAGTTAATTTTATCTTAAAAGACCCTAGTTCTATATAAAATCACATTCTGAGTAGATGGTGGTTTTTGAAGGACACTATTAAACTGAATTAAAGAGCATTCTCAATTTGTCATGGTGCCAAAGTGTTATGGCTCTTACCAGAGTGATATCCTATAAGGATTCTTAGCTCCATGTAAGGGTAGGGAAATGCAAACTGTTTTCCCTTTAGGTATCCAAACTCCAGTATACCTTGACAGTCTATAAACAATGCCCAGCTCAAAACACTGTATTACACATGTGTGCAGTTTTTACCTTTTTTATATGTCAAGACATCTTAGCTCTAGGAAACAGTTAAAATTGACATAGAAGGCAGCAAAAGCAAAATCAATAATTGAAAACTAAGACTCTGTGAAAATTTTGGTCAAACATTAATTAATTCACACAAGTCAAAGAGGAAGGTAATTCTAATGTTCAGTCAAATTGATACCAACTCCAGCGAAGTGGTTATACAAGTATTATCCCCAGACCAAAAGCATCAGTGTTATGTGGGAGCTCCTTTGAAATGCTAAATCTCAGTCCCCACCCCAGACCCATAAAATTAGGATTTTCATTCTCACATTATTCTCCAGATATTCATGTGCTCTGTTCTAAAAATCTGATGCCAAAATTAAAAGAGAAGTCTAACCCTTCCATGTAATTCCATACTTTCTGGCAAAAATGGGTATTTGTTTTTCTGAGGGTTGATAGAGAATGTTAAACACATATACACACACTGGTCCTTTGCCTTCCCACAGAGTGGCAGCAGTTTTCCAAATGAACAAGCTGTTTCCATGACACCAAGCCCTTAATTTGAAGCAGATACACCAACCACCCAGGAGCATGATAGCACAATGCACCATTTCATATTTATTTTATTTAGGTTCTTGGTCTGAAACAACTTCTTGAAAAGAAATCCTTGTGAAATAAAACACAATGTTTAAAGCAACACTTTAATTGGCAAATATGTCCCCCTTTTTTCTCCTATAAGTAAGGCACTCTGAATGATTGTGTTGAATCTCTTATGGTTAATCAATCTGTGATAGTAGTATGAATGACTAGTAAACTAATTATTCTACTATGAGTATATGACCTGACCATCTAGTAAATGTTTTTCTTTTCTTCACTGTAGTTCCAGGTCATTTGATACTTAATATATTCTTAAATTCAATTTCTTTGCTGTGAACATGCATTTTTCTCACTCCTCTGAACAAATAATGGAAAAATTCTCCCTTTTGCAGCAACCGTACTTAGCAATATCCTGATGTGAGAGAGACAAACTCAAGAGGAGTGGGAGGGGAGAAATGCTGGGGACTGAATTAGAGCAAATCATATTCCATGCTTTTGTGATTACACCCTAATCCCCCAAAAATGTATCCTGATGCTATATATAACTAAAAAGAATCAATAAAAAATAAAAAATTTTAAAATGAAATTCATTTGTGTTAATAGCAGGCTGGAAAGAAGACAGAGAATCAAGCCTTGCTTTTCCCTAAAAATCTTAAAATGTTTATCTCCATGGCTTTTCTAAATTTACCCAACCAACAAAATTAAAGGGAAACCAGACCATATTTAATATGAACCAATTAAAAATAGTCAAATCTGTTCTGCAGAGAACAGAACAAATTCAAAAGTATAGAGAGGAGCTATGTATAAAGAGGGCAATTAAGTAAGCATATACTTAATACAGCTCACAGCCACAAAACTACAGACTCAGATGTAAATCAGCTTCACTGTCAGAAGGTTCGGGCAGGAGCTGTTAGAAATTCTTCACAGCATTTTCTAGCCCATGACACCTACCAGGCTTTCGCCCACCTGCTCACACACCAAGCAAAATGCGAGAAAAAGAGTGCATCACTTGAATGCATAAATTCCCAAATGCTTAAGGCAACTAAAGGTCTGAATTTGAGAGGCTCAGTCCATTCCTTGCTCCTATGCTCCTGAGGTTCAGCCATTCAATTCCAGGACTTCAGGGTATGAATCATTGCCATAAATCACCTTAGATTTCTAAATATATAATGAGAGTTTAGGGGAATAAACAAGGTGACATTCTCTCCACAACCTTCAAGAGCTGGCTGTGTGACAAGAGCTAGCGCCAGGGGAACCCAGCCATTGGAAAGAAGAGGCAGCCCAGAAAATCCCTTCTAGACAGACAGGGATAACAGGAAACAAGATAAAGGAGCAGGGAGTGAAGCAGGGACTGACAAAATAGAACTAAGCTTACAGCTCAACCAGCTGCCTCTCTATCATTTAAATTTCTCAGGGAGGCACGTGGGCTGCATTTGCTACACAGGTGTTGCAGCCACCCTCCCATCCCAACTCTCCATGAGGATATGGTCCAAGTCTATTTTGCTCCTTGTTATACCTCCAGCACTGAGCAAATTGATGGTCATGTAGTAAAAGCTCACTGTATACTTATTGGTAGAATAGATTAATCTATTCATTAACTGATTAATTAAAGAAGCAAAAAGGTTCCCAGCAAAGTTTGTCAAATATGACTTTGGGTGAATTAACATAATTATCAATAAAATGATACCTGTGTTCTTCTGGGGAGATGTAAGGAAAGGTATTTTTTGTAGACAAAATAAAAATTATATTTTAAAATGGAAGAAAAAATTCAAATCTCACTAAAGGAAATGATTGCATTTTCCTAATAAAATATTATACATAAGCTGAAACACATGCATGAAATTAAGTCAGCATTTTTTAGTTTGTCTCAGTAATTTATCCTGCATTGATAGTCTCACTAAAAAGTCCCTGCCAATACATTGCCTTTGTATACTACAATAACATTCAACTTTCCCTGTTTCATCAGATTCAAGTACACTGTAGAAGTTGATGGTAATAATGACTAAATTTCCCTAGATGAATTAACCAAGGAGGTTTATGAACCAACTTCAAGCAGCAATTAACAAGCATATGAAGAAGACACTAGCATATATTTAAAAGGCTTGGGAAAAGCAAGTTTTTAGCACACTGACATTCAGTAGAAATTTAAGAGGGAGTGAATCTTGGCAATGCAAAAGTTTATCTTGCAGACGCTTTACTATATAAGTGATCTTAATAACTCTTATACCATCCCAAATCCCTGCATTAGCCCATTCCATTCAACATCTAGTAACAGAATAGAAGAACCTAAACAATTCACAGTCTACATATCAGATGAAGAAGCATCAGCAAGACCTCTAAATTAATCCATTTTTCTGTTGCTACAAAAAGTACCTAAGGTTATATTAAAAGAAAAGATGCTCATTTCATTCAATTTTGGAAGCTGAAAGACAACATCAGGCAGCCCCATTGATTTAGCCTCCGATGAGGGCCCTCTTGGTTACATTACCTCATGATGGATGGCATCATGGTGGAAGCCCTTGTGAAATGAAACAGGAAGCTAGAGAAAGATTCAAGCATCAGGCTCACTCTCTCATAACCACGTTCTTGGGAGAATTAACCAGGCTCCCATGAGAACTAAATTAATTCTTTCAGGGAGTAGCATCCTAAATAATCTGATTACTTCCCACTAGACCTCATCTTTTAAAAATCCCACCTTTGAACATCACCACACTGGGACACACCTTCCACCACATGAACCCTTGGGGAACACACTCAAACCATATCTGAACCACAGCACCACTGTTTGGGGAAGGTTGATGCCTATTACTCCATTGGACATTAAAATTCTATTGGAACCTGGATTGCCCAGGCCACAATCATCATTGGACAAAAAAGTAGACCATAACAACATGTGGCTCTCTAATCCCTCTCTAATGCCTTCCTAGAGTTGGGATGTCTATAAGGGTACAGCACTTGGACTTTACATTCATCTTCTCTACTACCCTCCTAGTGCATTCTCTATGAGAAATTAATTAGAAATGGATGCCATTCAAGCTCAGGTCTTAGACGCTGATGCTTACTGCAAATCAAACCAAAAGGTCACCTCCTCCCACTAGGACACAGAAATGACTGTCATGACTGCTGTCTAGATCACACCAAATGCAGCAGATAGAAACCAATGCCCTGACCCTATGGCTTCTGACTCTTGCCATTCCTGAACATACCTACTATCTCCTACCATCAGTACTTAAAGATTTCTGCTTGAGGGCTTTCTCTCAGCCTATTTGAGGGGCAAGAAAGAAAATTTAGGGAGTTAGTTACCCCAAAAGCAGTATTTAGCCAGTAATGGTAGAACTAAAAGATAAAATATCCCTGCTTCCTTGCCCAAGTTTCATCAGATTTAAGTATACTATGTAAGTTGATGATGGTATGTTTTACATTAATTGAGCATGTTTTACAATTATCTCTCAGATGCCCCCAGTAGAACTTAAACTTTAGTTATCCATAGTAGTCATCTTCCCAAAGGTCTACCCATTATTGGCATTTGTTATAAAATACACCTTTGTATTTTATAACATAGGCCTCATTTCCTTACAAGAAATGTCCAAATGCTTTTATTCCCATGCAGATACTTTGAAATTGCAATGTCCTATGAAAGAGGAAGTGGAGTAGATATGGTAGAGCCTGGCCACATCACCTCAGTCTTTACCAGTGTCATGAACACCTGGTCGACTGCCAACTGCTAGCACCTACAGCTTTCCATATAAGGACTTGCCCTGGCTACCAGAGCCCACTTTGCCTGGCAATGGCAAGGAGTTGCACCCAGGAGTATCCCTCAATTGGGTATTATAGCTCTGACACACATAATTCTACACTGGCTCCAAGTGTTCCTGGTGGACTTGTGCTGCAGTTAAAGATGGTGCTAACTTGCTTGGTTACACGCTCTTGCCTTCCCTACTCCTTACATTCACACTTTTCTGCCAATGTGTCCTGAGATCAACTTCCAAATAACTTTTACTAAAAATTTGAACTCAGACTCTCTCTCTATGGGAAGAAGGCTAATGTTATGGTTTGGATGTGAGGCATCCCCCAAAAGCTCACATCTGAGACACGGTAAGAAGGTTCAGAGGAGAAATGATTAGTCTTAACCTAATCAGTGGATTGATTCCCTAATGGGATTAACTGAGTAGTAACTGGAGGCAGGTACGGTGTGGATGGAGGAGGAGGAAATTTGGGTGTGGTTTTGGGATATATATATATATATATATATATATATATATATATATATCTGGCGAGTGGAGTCTCTCTCTCTCTCTCTCTCTCTCTGCTTCCTGATGATGTGAGCTGCTTCCCTCTATCACACTCTTCTTCCATGATGTCCTGTTGTTCCTGAAGCCCCAAGGAATGGAGCTTGCTGTCTATGGACTAAGACCTCTGAAACATTGAGCCATCGAATGAACCTTTCCTCCTTACAATTTTGCTGGTCGGGTCATTTAGTCACAGCAGCAAAATAGCTGACTAAAACAGCTAAGATAGGGAAGAGCCACAATTTCAAATGTTTGATGCTCTGAATCGCAAATAGGCAGTCAGGGAAAGATATTCTGTTTCTTAAAAGACTGATGAGAAGGCAAAATGAAGCCCTTAGAATTCAAAGTCCTCAAGCTTACTGAACAAAATTTCATCTAAAGGTACATTTTTTAGTGCAATACTAAGTTACCAAAGATTCTAATCTTCCCTGGTCCTTAGTATTTCTCTTTTGTCTGTTACACAGAATTTAGTTGGCTTCCTAAAGGAATATTTTGGGTCAATTTTATTAAAACTTCAAGTAGTAGTTAACATACACTTAGAAAATATTAAATCATTACACCCGTTTGTTCTTCACCTTTTGAAGTGCACCTTAATAAAATTGTCATACTATCTTTTATTCTTATTATAAAAGTAATAGAGGCTTATTGTAGATAATTCAAAAAATACTGAAAAAAGAAAGAGAATATAAAAATTATATCACCAGAAAAATACACCATTACATTTTGATGTATTTTCTCTCCCTCCCTACATACACATTCTCTGTGTGTGTGTATTGTGTGTGTGTGTGTGCATGCACACAGAATTAAGATCATTCTATATAATTTTTTGCAGTGCTGGGGATGGAACTCAGGGCCTCATGCATGCTAGGCAAGAACTCAACTACTGAGTTACATTCCCAGCCTCTATATAACATTTTTAAATAAATGTAATGGTGCCTCTCAATTTTTCATGAACATTAAGGCTAAGGTATGATGAATAATATCAAACCAACAAAGAAATTTTTTTTAAAAATCATTTTAAAGTTCTATTTTCATCTCATTCCTCTCTTCCACTTCAATGGAGCCATTTTACATGAACTGATTTTTTTTTAACCTAAAGAGACTGATTAAAATGTAGCAACCTTTTCCTTCTCTGCCCTTTTCTCTAAAAACTGTTAATGAACAGTGAACTGGTCAATCAGCAGATGAGAGCAGAGAAAAGGGACAGGGGCAAAGTTGGTGGAGACGATAACTAGCTTCAGATAATCAAGGCTGATTGTGCATTCACTTTCCCATAAATGTCTAAAGCTGTGAAGGGCAATTACCAAATGCATTAAGAGAAGGAAGCTTTGTGTTGCTTCTTTTGTCAGCTCTGATCTGTTGAGCTGTTAGAGATCTCTTTCTGGGAGTCATGTGTAGTCAATATATACAAGGAAGAAGACTCCCAATATGTATTCCTTAATTCAGTGAAAGACTAAAATAACAATTAATATGAGCTAGAATAGGGCTGGAGTTGTGGCTCAGTGGTAGAGCGCTTGCCTAGCATGTGTGAGGCACTGGGTTCAATCTTCAGCACCACATAAAAATAAATAAAATAAAGGTATTGTGTCTACCTACAACTAAAAAAATATTTTTAAAAAGAGCTAGCATATAAAATTTAATTTTTTTTAAAAAAAAGAACTAGCATATAAAGAGTAAATCCCTCCCCAATAGGTAACCCATCCAAAAGATAACTTCTAAAGGCACTGCTTGCTGAAAAAAGAGAATGTTTAAATTCAGAAGAGTTGGGTAATAGTTCTTGTTCCTTGTGATGCATGTTTTTATAATGTCAATGATTTTTTGGTACTAAAATTGATATACATATATACAGGTTTCTTATTAAATACAATTTAAGATTAACTTAATCTTAAATTAATTTAAGATTGATTTAATCCAGATGTTTAACAATTGGGCCCATTAAGTGTGACCAAACATTACTATGATAGAGCAAGGGTTTTTCCAAGGGTTTGATTTCCCCATTTTATAACACAGCTTCCTCAGCAAGTAAATCTGATGTCTAAAGAAATTTGGTGTGCATTTATTACAAGAGCTGTATGTAATATGGTATAAATGTTTAATATTAAATATTTTATACTAATACACAGGAAAATTTGTCACTAAGGTGGGTGTACACTGACTAGAGCTCTTTGAAAACTTTCAATTTCAGAGAATGTGCAAGGTAAACAGAGAATGTACAAAATAAGCCCTAGGATATCTTGTTTTGTCAAAAATCAGAGGAACTTTCAAAGATGAATGGAGTCATATTAAAAGGAAACAGTAGCCACCAGGAAGGGTCTCTGCTGACCAAAGTTGTGATAACTTAAATATCAAAAAATAAGAACTCTAATTGATTAAAATGCTTTGAATATATAAAAGACCACAAATTCAAAATAATTTATTTAAAAAGAAGGCCAAAACAAACTTATTGTCACTATTACACCAAAATCTTACTCTGAAAGTTGGTAATTAATGTTTTAAGAGGGGCTGGGAGTGTAGCTCAGGGGTAGAGCACTTGCCTAGTATGCATAAGGCCCTGAGTTCAATCCCTCCCACTGCAAAAATAAACAAAGTTTAAGAGGTAACAGTTATCTTGTCTTTGTAGTAGAAATGGTATTTCAGGGTAACCTAATTAATTACCCTAGCTTATTGTTCTTTATTTCTGTATGAATTTCACCTAATAAATATTATTTTGTAAACTGTCATAAGATAATTAATTTGGGTAGCCATCTTCAGTGAAAGCTAAAGGTATTATGTAAAAAGGTTAATGAGAAACTGCATATATTACCATATTGATACCAAAAGAGAAAATCTGAAGGAAAAAGATAGCATGCTGAGGGTGGAAATCAGGAAGATGGAAACCCAGAGAACCCAATGCCACTGCTGAGCCAACCCTGAACAGTTAACTCTAGACTTTCTTAAACTATAAGGTAATGTTTTTCTTATTCATGCCACTTTAAATTGTATTTTGCTACTAGCAGTCAAAAATAATCCGGTACAATTATTGAAAACCATTTTCCATATGCCCTATTCCCACCTCCTAAAATGCTCTGCCCAAAGATACTTAATATGACTAACCATTTCCTAAGTTCCCTCAGGTCTCTGTTCAAGTGCCACTTTTCCCAAAAGCCCTAGCTTGACCACTCCATATAAAGTAGATGTAACTTCTTGCTCAGGGAAAAATGAAACACATTAGCTCTTCAAAAAGTTGAATACAAGTCCTAGAATCTATTTTGACTCCAACAATATACAAAAACCTTAAAACATCCAGAGGAAAAAACAGTATTCTCATTTAAATTCTCATACCTTTTAATTTGCCCATTTCTTTTAATACTTTGCTATCATTAATTTGTATTTGTAGATATATCTCTTCCACTAAATTCCAAGTAGCAATGTGCTGAAGTGATTTCATACCAGTTATTAAGAACCAAATGTGAATCTCTTTCTAACTTTGCACTCAATGATGTCCTATTAGCAGACTGAAATGAAGCAAAATGGTGGATACGTTTACAGCATGGCTTTTTTTCACCCTGAAGAGCAGGCTGCTAAACATTTACTAGTATACCACATCATATTCATTTTTATGTTCCACAGATTACCTACAGCAACTCCTAGCACAGTGCCTTTATTCATTAATTTGACAAGTATTTAATAAGAATTGATTATATGCCAGGCAAATGGTCCTAGCTCTGGAAGTATAATAGTGAAAAAAGAGACCAAGTCCCTTTCCTCTATTGCTTACAGACAGGTAAAAACAACAAATAAGCATATAAACATATTTGTCAGATACAAAAATAAAAATAAATACAAGGAAATAAAATAGAGCATTAAATTTGGGTAAAGGGAGACTGCTATTTTATATATTAGGGTGATCAAAATAAGGTTCTCTGAGAAAGTAATATTTGAGCAGAGACCTAATGGACATGAGGAAGCAAGTCATGAAGGTATCTGCAGGAAGAGCATTTGAATAAGAGGGAAGAGCAAGAGCAAAAACCCTGAGGCAGAGCATTCCTGATGTGCTTGAGGAACTGCAAAGAGGCCAAAGCACCTGGAACAAAGTGAGAAAGGGGGAAAGTGTAGAAAATAAGTTCAACTAGATCATGTAGGCCTTGGTAAGAATTTTAGATTTCATTCTAAGAGTGATGAAAAGCCATTGAAGAGTTTAGATTAAGAAAGTGACAGATGTATTGTGCTTTAAAGAGATCATTCTGGCCGCTAGACTGCAGGAAATTAAGAGAAGTAGCAAGAAGACTAGGCTCTCAAACTAATGTAATTCAGTTTGGACAAATATGACCACCACACTCAGTTGTTAATTTAAATAAACATAATTGGATCATATATAAAGTGATGCTATTCACAAAATAGACCTAGACTAACTCCTATGAAAGCTGTAGGATGGTGTGGTAGTGTAGAGATTCCAGGTCTTCTACATGAGTCTTGAAGCAATGGGGAATAGAGTTTCCTTTTACAAAAACTCACCTAGACATGTAGTCTTGTACCCATTTAAGAAGGGACACATGCATAAACTCACAGATACACAAGTTAGAGGTTCCATGTTCCTCTCCCCTCCCCCTACTTTATCCCTGGCCAAGAATGGTTGCCTAAGCCATCCAGAGGAATCAGCCATCCATTGATCACTGAACCAACAACTTATAGTTGTGCAGATTGAACAATAATATGATAATATAAAGTTTTTTCACTTGAAGAAGAGATTTTTTAACTAAATGTCACAAAAGTCTTAAGGCTAGTAGCTCCTAGTAGACAGGGGGTATATATGGACATTGTTAACAATAGTCAGCTTTGGAAGGTAGAGCAGAATGAACTTGTTAATGGATTGAATAGAGATATACCAGTAAGAAAAAAATTAGGGATTTGACTCAAGAAAGTACATAAATATTGATGTCCTTTACTGAAATGGGAGACTAAATAAAGATTGAGTTTGGATGGGTATGAATACATGACCAGTATAATTCCATATTCATGCACAACCACAAGAATGGGAAGTTTTACTCCATGTATGCAGAATATGTCAAAATATAATCTATTATCATGTATATCTAAAAACACAAAAAAGAAAAATTTTTTAAAATCCTCTTTTGAACATGTTAAGTTTAAAAATATTATTAAATGACTAAGAGACAATATTGAATAGGCATTTGAATATGTGCCTGGATTTCAGAGGGTAGATCATATCTGGGGACAAATTTTGGAAACCATCACAGTATAATAAAGCCATGGGATTAAATGGAATAGGTACCAAATAAATACTTGTTGAATGGCTGCACAAACAGGATTTGTACATATATAACCCTACATAGATTTCAACTGAAGAAAATCAAGAACACTCAGAGTTTTGTTAACTTTATTAATTCATGCTGTAGAAGGAGTCACAAATAAACAGAAACAATTTGCCTATCTTTAAGGTGCTCATGACAGAATTAATGAACCAGGTAAAACACCCACACAAATTTTACAAAATAAAAAGGAATCAATAAAGTTACAGTGTAGTGAAAACCTGATGTTTTGGATGTGAGATGTCCCCCAAAAGCTCACATGTGATACAATGTAAGAAGGTTCAGAGGAGAAATGATTGGGCTGTAAGTCTTAACCCAATCAGTGGTTTAACCCATGATGGGATTAACTGAGTGGTAACTGGAGGCAGGTAGTGTGTGGCTGGAGGAGGTAGGAATTGGAGCGTGGCTTTGGGGTATATATATTTGTATCTGGCAAGTGGAGTCTCTCTCTGCTTCCTGATCACCCTGATGTGAGCTGCTTCCCTCCACCACCCTCTCCTGCCATGATGTTCAGCCTCACCTTGAGCCCTGAGGAATGGAGCCAGCCTTCTATGGACTAAGACCTCTGAAACTATGAGCCCTCAAATAAACCTTTCCTCCTCTACAGTTGTGCTGATCAGGTCATTTAGTCACAGCAGTGAAACAGCTGACTAGAACACCTGACTATAAAATTAACCATAATCAACCTAAAACATTCTATTTCAGAATTTCAAAATGTCCATATAGGTAATTCTATATCACCTTACTTTTTAAGTCCCTTAAGTTCAATAGTTCTCTATCTTGGTTTCATATTATAATCTTTTGGGGAACTTTTAAAACTACTTAGATACCACCCCCCAGAGATTCTGATTTAAATTGTCTTCACTTTGGTCTGGGCATCAGAGTTGTAAAAACTCCCCAAGTATTCCTGACATGCAGCCATAGTTAAAAACCACTATTTAATATAAAATTCCTCTAGCCAAAACTGCTGACTAAAACATGAAATCCTCAACATGTATGTCAGGCAGCAATGCAGGGCAAGTGTATCAATAGGCTTCCATTAAACAAAAGGGTCAAAACATAAAAATGTGAATTGTAAAAGGTTAAATCAGTCTATATATAGTCAGTCTTTAAAAATAAAAAATAAAGACTGACAGAATTATTTTTTGTTTCAAAATGACTGATGGGCCTGAAGATGTAGCTCAGTGGCAGAGCATATACTTACATGTGCAAGGCCCTGGGTCCAATCACCAGCTCCACATGAACAAAATATGACTGAGATTCAATTTATGCAACATTGCATTGTTTCAATAGCTAATAAAATACTGTAACTATCAATAATAGGAACATAATAAAATTAAAAGATAATTGGTGGAGACTACAAATTTCAAATAATAAGATAAAAGTTTGACCAAATATTAGAATATTTTAAGATATCTAGTCATAGATCTTCTCAGAAAAATAGAGTAGTAAATTGTTGCTTAATGAAGACACCAGGAAACTCACTTGTGAATAGTTGAGAATTATGTTTAAACCGTATTTAATTTGTTGACTTCAAAAGTGCCATAAAATATTTAGAAAGTTAATTCTTCAGAACAGGTTGCTTGGTTAAACAGTTTAAATATTATTTACAAAGGAAGCTTAATTTGTGATAAAAGTGAGATTTCAAATCAGTGGGAGAGAGGGATTTTTAAACAAATTGCATTAAGACAACTAGCAAAACATGGAAATATATACATTATAGTTTACATGAGGTGTCCTCCAAAAGTTCATATGTGAGACAATGCAAGAATATTCAGAGGTGAAATTATTAGATTATGATAGTTGTAACATAATCAGTGAATTAATCCACTGACATATTAACTGGGTGATAACTGTAGGCAGGTAAGCGTGGCTGGAGGAAGTAGGTCACTGGTGGCATGACTTTTGGGTTTTATTTTGGCCCTAGTGAACAGAGCTCTCTCTACTTCCTGGCTGTCATGTCTTGAGTTGCTTTCCTTTGCCATGTTCTTCTGCCATGTTGTTCTGCCTCACCTCAGGCCTAGAGCTATGCAATTGAGTGACCATGGACTGAACCTCTGAAACCATAAGACAAAATAAAATTTTCTTCCTCTAAGTTCTTCTTGTTGAGTCTTTTTTGTCACAGTGACAATAAAGTGAAACAAAAAAATATAAAACTAAATTCCTGCCTAACATCTTACACAAAAATATTCATGAAACAAAAATATAAATGTAGGAAATAAAATAATGAAAAAACTAGAATAAATCTGTATTCCACTGAAGAGTGAATTTACTTTTAATCTTGAAGAAGAAAAGCCCTTCTAAAGATGTGGTATAGAGAGAAACAAGCCCAGCTCAGAACCACCGGGCATGACTCCCACACCCAGGAGACAGGCCCAAAGAGCCAGGTCCAACCCAGGGCTGCCAGGCAAGATGTCTGCTCCAGGAAGGCAGGCCCAGAGACCCAGGCCCAGACCAGTGGGGACCCAGCCCACAGTCTAGTGCCAGTGCTGCAGTTGACCATCCGTCAACACATGGAGGCACCTCTGTCTACTACCAGGGATTTACCCCATTTGGAGACCAACATCCCTAGAGGGGCAGCATACTTTTTGGGTCACTGCATTATCAAGTTCTTCCAAGACATCAGGCTACTGAAGACTAGGAGGTTTGAATAGTACTATAAAGTTTTATTGTAGATTTTTTTATTAGTAGTAATATTACAATTATTCATATTATACCTACTGTTATTCCTACTTTTCTTTTATTAATATTTTTCACATCCTATTTTCCTCTTATCTATCTGTCTCCTTGGAGACTCTCTTTCCATTTTCACATGCTAACAACCAATTTCTTTTAATTCTGCTTTCACTACTCCTATGACATAGTACTTCTATAGACACACTTCTTATCTCATTAACATTGTATCCCACACCTATCCACATCCCCTTTATCCACCTTTACAAATTGTGGTCCTTATTCAAAACCTACTACCTAAGCTGTAGATAATAATTGAATTCAAAATCTCTGTTTATTAAGACAATATGGTTAATATTTTTAAAAGGGACTATTTGAGTTAAGGATGTATATTGTTTGTATGGTATGCTGCTAATATTGATCTCTCATTTCAAGGTGAGTTATTGGAAACCTTCAGGGACACTATAAGTCTATAGGGGGGAAACTGCAATACCACAGATTTGCACTCCTGGAGGGGAAAACACATGAGTGATGTGAGAAAAAAAGGGAAGAAAATGTCCCAAACAAACCGAGATGCTAAGTCAATAAAATCCAATGATAGCATGGCAAAAGAAATGTCTGAAAGGGAGTTCAGAATGTACATAATTTAAATGATCAGAGAAGCAAATAATGAGATAACATAGTAAATGCAGACATTGAATGATCTCAACAATCAACAGTTGAGATCATTTCCAAATAAAGAGAGCAAAGGATCATTTCCACATAAAGAGAGAGATTCTGAAAAAAAAAGAAACAAATTCTTGAAATGAAGGAAACAATAAACCAAATTAAAAACTCCATAGAAAGCATAGGATATACCACATGGAAGACAGAACCCCAGACATTGAAGAAAAAAATATTTAACCTTGAAAACAAAGTTAACCAAACAGAGAAGATGGTAAGAAATCATGAACAGAATCTACAAGAATTATGGGATATCATGAAAAGGCCAAATTTAAGAATTATTGGGATTGAGGAAGGCTTAGAGAAACAAACCAAAGGAATGAACAATCTATTCAATGAAATAATATCAGAAAATTTCCCAAATCTGAAGAATGAAATGGAAAATCAAATACGAGAGGCTTATAGAAATCCAAAATACAAAATTACAACAGACCCACACCAAGGCACATTATTATGAAAATACCTAACATACAAAATAAAGACAGAATTTTAAAGGCTGCGAGAGAAAAAAATAAAATTATATTCAGGGGGAAAACAATACAGATATCAGCACATTTTTCAACCCAGACCCTAAAGCTAGAAGGGCCTGGAACAACATTTACCAAGCCCTGAAAGAAAATGGATGCCAACCAAGAATCTTATACCCACCAAAACTTACCTTCAGATTTGACAACAAAATAAAATCCTTCCATGATAAACAAAAGCTAAAAGAATTTACAAAAAGAAAGCCAGCATTACAGAACATTCTCAGCAAAATATTCCATGAGGAAGAGATGAAAAACAATGATTAAATCAGCAAAGGGGGGAACTACCATAAAGAAATAGACAAATAGGGGCTGGGGAGATAGCTCAGGTTGTAGAGTGCTTGCCTTGTATGCACAAGGCCCTGGGTTCGATCCCCAGCACCCAAAAAAAAAAAAAAAAAAAAGAAAGAAAGAAATAGACAAATAAAGGAGGAAACAAGTCGTGTCAAAAAAACAAAATAAGCCAAATGACCAGGAATACAAATCATATCTCAATAATAACCCAGAATGTTAATGGCCTGAACTCATCAATCAAAAGATATAGACTGGCAGATTGGATTAAAAAGAAAGATCCAACAATATGCTGCCTGCAATAGACTCACCTCATAGAAAGAGATACCCACAGACTAAAGGTGAAAGGAGGGGAAAAACATACCATGCACATGGACTCAGCAAAAAAGCTGGAGTATCCATCCTCATTTCAGATAATGTGGACTTCAAGCCAAGGTTAGTCAGAAGGGATAAAGAAGGACATTTCATATTGCTTAAGGGAAGCATAAATCAGCAAGATATAACAATCATAAATATCTATGCCCCAAACAGTGGCTCATCCATGTACATCAAACAAATCCTTCTCAATTTCAGGAATCAAATAGATCACAACACAATAATACTAGGTGATTTTAACACGCCTCTCTCACCACTGGACAGATCCCCCAAACAAAAATTGAACAAAGAAACCAAAGATCTCAAAACACAATCAAAAATTTAGACTTAACAGACATTTATAGAATATACCATCCAATGAAGAGTGAATACACATTCTTCTCAGCAGTACATGGATCCTTCTCTAAAATAGACCATATATTATGCTACAAAGCTCCTGTTAGCAAATACAAGAAGATAGAGAAAACATCTTGTATTCTATCATATCATAATGGATTGAAATTAGAAATAAATGACAGAATAAAAAACAGAAACTACTCCAACACATGGAGATCAAAGTATATGCTATTGAATAATGCATGGATAACAGAAGACATCAGGGGGGGAATTAAAAAATTCTTAGAGGTAAATAAGACCAAAGATACAACATACCAAAATCTCTGGAACACTATGAAAGCAGTACTAAGAGGAAAATACATTCCATGGAACACATTCAACAAAAGAAAAAAAGTCAAAAATAAATGACTTAACATTACATCTCAAACCTATAGAAAAAGAACAGAACAATACCAAAAGTAGTAGAAGACAGGAAATAGTTAAAATCAGAACTGAAATCAATGAAATTGAAACAAAAGAAACAATTGAAAAAATTGACAAAATAAAAAGTTGGTTCTTTGAAAAAATAAAGAGAAGGACACTAACAAAGAGAAGGAGAGAGAAAACTCAAATTACTAAAATTTGGGATGAAAAAGGAAATATCAGGACAGACACTATTGAAATACAAAACATAATTGGAAGCTATTTTGAAAATCTATAATCCAACAAAATAGAAAATCTCAAAGACATCAACAGGTTTATATAGATATATGATCCACCCAAACTGAACCAGGAGGACATATACAATTTACATAGATCAAATTCAAGCAATGAAATAGAAGAAGTCATCAAAAATCTACCAAAAAAGAAAAGTCCGGGAACAGACGGATTCGCAGTCAAGTTCTGCAAGACCTTCAAAGAGGAACTCACAGGTTTTCAAGATGGTGGACTAGAGGGTGGCTGCATTTCATGTTGCTCCAGGACTCAGGATTCAAAAGAGGAGATATTGAGAGACTTGGGACCAACTCAAAGCCACCGGGTGAGTCTCTCCCATTGGGAAGGTGTCCCGGATGGGGCGGTAGTCCTGGAACGCAGGGAACTTTGTGAAGTAGAGTTGCCTGACGAGACACCCCTCCCCCCGCTGGAGCAGTGAACATGGACAACTGGGAGCTTTGCAGAGGAAGTCGCTCAGCACAGCACTTGGTTTCAGAGTAACCCACCGGGCTTCGGCGGGTGCCCAGAGGAGGGGCTGCATAGGCAGGCGATTAGGTACAGAGCAGGGTCCCAGGACCTAGGTGGCTTCTCGGTGGAAGAGCTGCAGAGACAAGCTGAGGGGAGGAGCGAAGTTTCCAGGACTGCGGGCAGATTCTCTGAGGAGAGGCAGCCTAAGGAGACTCGTCTGCGAAGGGTGAGGCTCCCAGGCCCAGGAGGTAAGTCCAGGCCCCTGGGAACATTGCAGAGGAAGACTGCCCAGCCCAGGCAGCAAGATACCCCTCCCCCCGCTGGAGCAGTGAACACAGGCAGTTGGGAACTTTGCAGAGGAGGCTGCGCAGCACAACGCTCGGTTTCGAAGCAACCCCCCGGGGCTCTGGTGGCTGCCCAGAGGAAGAGCTGGGCAGCGAGCTGTTTGGACTCAGAGCAACCTCCTGAACAACAGGGGGGGGGCTGCCCTGAGGAGGAGGTGTGCAGTGAGTTGCTTGGTCTCCAAGCAACCACACAGAACACCGGGTGGCTGCCTGGAGGAAGAGGTGTGTGGCGGGTCGCTGGGACTCGGAGCATCCAGGTGGCTGCACAGAGGAAGGGTCGCATAGCCAGGCGAATAGGTGCAAAGCACAGTCTGGGGACCTAGGCGGCTTCTTGGTGGAAGAGCTGCACAGAGACAAGCTGAGGGGCGGAGCGAGCTTCCAGGACTGCGGGCAGCTTCTCTGAGGAGGGGCAGCCTAAGGAGACTCGTCTGCGAAAGGCAAGGCTCCCAGGCCCAGGAGGTAGGTCCGGGCCCCTGGGAACATTGCAGAGGAAGACAGCCCAGCCCAGGCGGTAGTTGTGGATTGAGGGGAACCTCCAGGAGGGGAACTGACCAGCGAGACCTCCCCACCGGGTGAGTCTTCCCCGCCGGGTGAGGTTTTCCCACAAGGATGGTAAAACCAGAGACACAGGCACAAACAGGCACAGCCCGCAGCCTAGTTCCCCTTTGGATGACCATTGGTCAACAAGTGGAGGCACCTCTGCCCACTATCAGGGAATATACCCACCTGAGGGTCACCAACCCTAGAGAGGCAGCTTCCTTGTGGAGCACCGCATTATCAACTTCCTCCAAAACTGCAGGCTACTGAAGGATAAGAGGGGATATACTAGTAATCTTCAGGGACATTATAAGTCAAGAGAGGAAATCTGCAATATCTCAGCTATCCACTGATACCTGAACAATATGAGAAAACAGGGGAAGAAAATGTCTCGAAAAAATCTAGATGTTACATCGATAAAATCCAATGACAGCATGACACAAGAAATGTCAGAAAGGGAGTTCAGAATGTACATAATTAACATGATAAGGGAAGCAAACGATGAAATGAAAGAGCAAATGCAGGCATTGAATGATAGCACCAATCGACAGTTAAAAGAGCAAATACAGGAAGCAAAAGATCATTTCAATAAAGAGTTAGAGATATTGAAAAAAAAAACAAACAGGGATCCTTGAAATGAAGGAAACAAAAAACCAAATTAAGAACTCCATAGAAAGCACAAGCAATAGGATAGAACACCTGGAAGACAGAACCTCAGATATTGAAGACAAAATATTTAACGATTAAAACAAAGTTGAACAAACAGAGAAGATGGTAAGAAATCATGAACAGAATCTCCAAGAACTATGGGATATCATGAAAAGGCCAAATTTGAGAATTATTGGGATTGAGGAAGGCTTAGAGAAAAAAACCAAAGGAATGAACAATCTATTCAATGAAATAATTTCAGAAAATTCCCCAAATCTGAAGAATGAAATGGAAAATCAAGTTCAAGAGGCTTATAGGACTCCAAATACACAAAATTACAACAGACCCAAACCAAGACACATTATAATAAAAATACCGAACATACAAAATAAAGACAGAAATTTAAAGACTGTGAGAGAAAAGAACCAAATTACATTCATGGGGAAACCAATACGGATATCAGCAGATTTTTCAATCCAGACCTTAAAAGCTAGAAGGGCCTGGAACAAGATTTTTCAAGCCCTAAAAGAAAATGGATGCCAACCAAGAATCTTATACCCACCAAAACTTACCTTCAGATTTGACGATGAAATAAAACATTCCATGATAAACAAAAGCTAAAAGAGTAGACAAAAAGAAAGCCATATTACAGAACATTCTCAGCAAAATATTCCATGAGGAAGAGATGAAAAACAAAAAAGCAAATCACCAAAGGGAGGAGCTATCCTAAAGGAACTCTCAAATAAAGAGGAACCAAGTCGTATCAAAAATAAAAAAATAAATAAATAAAATGAGTCAAATGACTGGGAATACAAATCGTATCTCGATAATCCTGAATATTAATGGCCTGAATTCATCAATCAAAAGACATAGACTGGCATATTGGTTAAAAAAAGAAAGATCCAACAATATGTTGCCCACAAGAGACTCATCTCATAGAAAGAGATACCCACAGACTAAAGGAGAAAGGATGGGAAAAAAACATACCATGCACATGGACTGAGCAAAAAAGCTGAGGTATCCATCCTCATTTCAGATAATGTGGACTTCAAGCCAAAGTTAGTCAAAAGGGATAAAGAAGGACATTTCATACTGCTTAAGGGAAGCATGAATCAGCAAGACATAACAATCATAAACATCTATGCCCCAAGCAGTGGCTCATCCATGTATGTCAAAAAAATCCTTCTCAATTGTAGAAACCAAATAGACCATAACACAATAATACTAGGTGATTTTAACAAGCCTCTCTCACCACTGGACAGATCCTCCAAACAAAAATTGAACAAAGAAACCATAGAACTCCATAACACAATCAATAATTAAGACTTAACAGACATTTATAGAATATACCATCCAATGAAGAGCGAATACACTTTCTTCTCAGCAGCACATGGATCCTTCTCTAAAATAGACCATATATTATGCCACAAAGCTAATGTCAGCAAATACAAGAAGATAGAGACACTACCTTGTATTCTATCAGATCATAATGGATTGAAGTTAGAAATAAATGAAAGAGTAAAAAACAGAAACTACTCCAACACCTGGAGATTAAACAATATGCTATTATATGATGAATGGATAACAGAAGATATTAAGAAGGAAATTAAAAAATTCTTAGAGGTAAATGAGAACAAAGAAACATCATATCAAAATCTCTGGGACACTATGAAAGCAGTACTTACAGGAAAATTTATTTCATGGAGCACAATCAATGAAAGAAGTAAAACTCAACAAATCAACGACCTAACACTACAGCTCAAAGCCCTAAAAAAAAAAGAACAGACCAACACCAAAAGTAGTAGAAGACAGGAAATAGTTAAACTCAGAGCTGAAATCAACAAAATTGAAACAAAAGAAACAATACAAAAAATTGACAAAATAAATAGTTGGTTCTTTGAAAAAATAAACAAAATTGATAAACCTTTAGCCACACTAACAAAGAGAAGATGAGAGAAAACCCAAATCACTAAAATTTGGAATGAACAAGGAAATATCACAACAGACACGATTGAAATACAAAACATAATTAGAAGCTATTTTGAAAATCTATACTCCAACAAAATAGAAAATTTTGAAGACATCAACAGGTTTCTAGAGACATATGAATTGCCTAAACAAAACGAGGAGGACATACACAATTTAAATAGACCAATTTCAAGTAATGAAATAGAAGAAGTCATCAAAAGTCTAACAACAAAGAAAAGTCCAGGACCAGATGGGTTCTCAGCCGAGTTCCACAAAACCTTTAAAGAAGAGCTCATTCCAATACTTCTCAAAGTATTCCATAAAATAGAAGAAGGAACCCTCCCAAACTCATTCTATGAAGCCAATATCACCCTGATACCTAAACTAGACAGAGACACATCGAGGAAAGAAAATTTTAGACCAATATCCTTAATGAACATCGACGCAAAAATTCTCAACAAAATTTTAGCAAATCGCATACAAAAACATATTAAAAAGATAGAGCACCATGATCAAGTGGGTTTCATCCCAGGGATGCAAGGTTGGTTCAACATCAGGAAATCAATAAATATAATTCACCATATCAACAGACTTAAAGTCAAGAATCACATGATTATTTCGATAGATGCAGAAAAAGCATTTGATAAAATACAGCACCACTTCATGCTCAAAACACTAGAAAAAATAGGGATAGTGGGAACATTCCTTAACATTGTAAAGGCCATCTATGCTAAGCCCATGGCTAATATCATTCTAAATATTGAAAAACTGAAAGAATTCCCCCTAAAACCTGGAACAAGGCAGGGATGCCCTCTTTCTCAACTCCTATTCAATATCGTCCTTGAAACTCTAGCCAGAGCAATTAGACAGACCAAAGAAATTAAAGGGGTACGAATAGGAAAAAAGAACTCAAACTATCCCTATTTGCTGATGATATGATTATATACTTAGAGGAACCAGGAAATTCCACCAGAAAACTTTTAGAATTCATAAATGAATTCAGTAAAGTAGCGGATATAAGATCAATGCTCATAAACCTAATGCATTTTTATACGTAAGTGATGAATCTTCAGAAAGAGAAGTTAGGAAAACTACCCCATTCACAATAGCCTCGAAAAAAATAAAATACTTGGGAATCAATCTAACAAAAGAGGTGAAAGACCTCTACAATGAGAACTACAGAACACTAAAGAAAGAAATTAAAGAAAACCTTAGAAGATGGAAAGATCTCCCATGTTCTTGGATAGGAAGAATTAATATTGTCAAAATGGCCATACTACCAAAAGTGCTATACAGATTCCATGCAATTCCAATTAAAATCCCAATGACATACCTTACAGAAATAGAACAAGCAATCATGAAATTCATCTGGAGGAATAAGACACCCAAAATAGCTAAAGCCATCCTTCGCAGGAAAAATGAAGCAGGGGGTATTGCAATACCAGAAGTTCAACTATACTACAAAGCAATAGTAACAAATACGGCATGGTATTGGTACCAAAATAGAAAGGTAGATCAATGGTACAGAATAGAGGACATGGACACAAACACAAATAAATACAATTTTCTCATACTAGACAAAGGTGCCAAAAATATGCACTGGAGAAAAGATAGCCTCTTCAACAAATGGTGCTGGGAAAATTGGAAATCCATATGCAACAGAATGAAACTAAACCCATATCTCTCACCATGCACGAAACTAAACTCAAAATGGAATAAGGACTTCGGAATCAGACCAGAGACACTGCATCTTATAGAAGAGAAAGTAGGTCCAGATCTTCAACATGTTGGCTTAGGACCAGACTTCCTCAACAGGACTCCCATAGCACAAGAAATAAAAGCAAGAATCAACAACTGGGATAGATTCAAACTTAAAAGCTTTCTCTCAGCAAAGGAAACTATCAGCAATGCAAAGAAAGAGCCTACAGAGTGGGAGAATATCTTTGCCAATCATACTTCAGATAGAGCACTAATCTCCAGAATCTATAAAGAACTCAAAAAACTCTACACCAAGATTACAAATAACCCAATAGATAAATGGTCTAAGGAAATGAACAGACACTTCACAGAGGAAGACCTACAAGCAATCAACAAACATATGAAAAAATGTTCAACATCTCTAGTAATAAGGGAAATGCAAATCAAAACCACCCTAAGATTCCATCTCACCCCAATTAGAATGGCAATTATCGAGAATACAAGCAACAACAGGTATTGGCGAGGATGTGGGGAAAAAGGTACACTCATACATTGCTGGTGGGGTTGCAAATTAGTGCAGCCACTCTGGAAAGCAGTGTGGAGATTCCTTAGAAAATTTGGAATGGAACCACCATTTGACCCAGCTATCCCACTCCTTGGCCTATACCCAAAGGACTTAAAATCAGCATACTACAGAGATACAGCCACATCAATGTTCATAGCTGCTCAATTCACAATAGCCAGATTGTGGAACCAACCTAGATGCCCTTCAGTTGATGAATGGATAAAGAAACCGTGGCATATATATACAATGGAATATTACTCAGCCATAAAGAATGATAAAATTATGGCATTTGCAGGCAAATGGATGAAATTGGAGAATATCATGCTAAGTGAGATAAGCCAATCTCAAAAAACCAAAGGAAGAATGATCTCGCTGATAAGGGGATGATGACACATAATGGGGCGTGCGAGGGTTTAGTTTTAGGGTTAGAGTTAGGGTTAGGGAGAGGGGCAAGTTTGGGGGAAGGAAGGACTGTATAGAGGGAAAAGAGGGGTGGGAGGGGTGGGGGGAAGGGCAAAAATAACAGAATGAATCAACCAACATTACCCTATGTAAATTTATGATTACACAAATGGTATGCCTTTACTCCATGTACAAACAGAGAAACAACATGTATCCCGTTTGTTTACGATTAAAAAAAAAAGAGGAGCTCACTCCAGTACTTCTCAAAGTATTCCATGAAATAGAAGAGGAGGGAACCCCCTCAAACTCATCCTATGAAGCTAATATCACCCTGATACCAAAACCAGACAAAGAGAGATCAAGGAAAGAAAACTTCAGATCAATATCCCCGATGAACATAGATGCAAAAATTCTTAACAAAATTCTGGCATACTGCATACAAAAACATATTAAAAAGATAATGCACCATGATCCAGTGAGATTTATCCCACGGATGCAAGGTTGGTTCAACATCCAGTAATCAATAAATGTAATTCACCATATCAACAGACTTAAAGTTAAGAATTACATAGTTTTTTCAATAGATGCAGAAAAAGAGTTTGATAAAATACAGCATCCCTTCATGCTCAAAACACTAGAAAAAGCAGGAATAGTAGGAACATTCCTCAACATTGTAAAGGCTATCTATGCTAAGCCCATGGCCAATATCATTCTAAATGGTGAAAAACTGAAAGAATTCCCCCTAAAACCTGGAACAAGGCAGGGATGCCCTCTTTCACCACTTCTATTCAATATCGTCCTTTAAACTCTAGCCAGAGCAATTAGACAGACCAAAGAAATTAAAGGGATACAATTAGGAAAAGAAGAATTAAACTATCCCTATTTGCTGATGACATGATTATATACTTAGAGGAACCAGGAAATTCCACCAGAAAACTTCTATAACTCATAAATGAATTCAGTAAAGTAGCTGGATATACAATTAATGCTCATAAATCCAATGCATTTTTATTCATAAGTAATGAATCCTATGATAGAGAAATTAGGAAAACTACCCCATTCACAATAGCTTTGAAAAAATAAAATACTTGGGAATCAATCTAACAAAAGAGGTGAAAGAACTCTACAGTGAGAACTACAGAACACTAAAGAAAGAAATTAGGGGGCTGGGGAGATAGCTCACTTGGTAGAGTGCTTGCCATGTAAGCACAAGGCCCTGGGTTCGATCCCCAGCACCCAAAAAAAAAAAAGAAAGAAAGAAAGAAATTAAAGAAAACCTTAGAATATGGAAAGATATTCCATGTTCTTGGATAGGCAGAATTAATATTGTCAAAATGGCCATAATACCAAAAGTACTATACAAATTCAATGCAATTCCAATTAAAATTCCAATGACATACCTCACAGAAACAGAGTAAGCAATCCTGAAATGCATTTGGAAGACTAAGAGACCCAGAATAGCTAAAGCAATCCTTAGCAGGAAGAGTGAAGCAGGGGGCATCACAATACCAGAACTTCAACTATACTACAAAGCAATAGTAACAAACACGGCATGGTATTGGTACCAAAACAGAAAGGTGGATCAATGGTAGAGAATAGAGGACACGGACACAAACCCAAATACATACAGTTTTCTCATACTAGACAAATATGCCAAAAACATGCAATGGAGAAAAGATAGCCTCCTCAACAAATGGTGCTGAGAAAACTGGAAATCGATATGCAACAGAATGAAACTAAACCCCTATCTCTCACCCTGCACAAAAATCAACTCACAGTGGATCAAGGACCTTGAAATCAGACCAGAGACCCTGCATCTTATAGAAGAAAAAGTAGGCCCAAATCTTCAACATGTCAGCTTAGGATCAGACTTCCTTAACAGGACTCCCATAGCACAAGAAATAAAAGCAAGAATCAATAACTGGGATAGATTCAAACTGAAAAGTTTTCTCTCAGCAAAGGAAACTATTGGCAATGCGAAGAGAGAACCTACAGAGTGGGAGAAAATCTTTGCCACTCATATTTCAGATAGAGCACATTAATTTCCAGAATATATAAAGAACTCAAAAACTTTACACCAAGAATACAAATAACCCAGTCAACAAATGGGCTATGGAAATGAGCAGACACTTCACAGAAGAAGATCTATAAGCAACCAACAGATATTGAAAAAATGTTCAACATCTCTAGTAATAAGAGAAATGCAAATCAAAACTACCCTAAGATTCTGTTTCATGCCAATTAGAATGGTGATTATCAAGAACAGAAGCAACGAAAGGTGTTGGCAAGGATGTAGGGGAAAAGGTACACTCATATATTGCTGGTAGGGTTACAAATTAGTGCAACCACTCTAGAAA
This sequence comes from Sciurus carolinensis, assembly GCF_902686445.1. Classification (NCBI taxonomy): domain Eukaryota; kingdom Metazoa; phylum Chordata; class Mammalia; order Rodentia; family Sciuridae; genus Sciurus; species Sciurus carolinensis. The sequence continues at coordinate 853,607 of NW_025920186.1, forward strand.
GCAGTGTGGAGATTCCTTAGAAAACTTGGAATGGACCCACCATTTGACCCAACTATCCCACTCCTCAGCCTATACCCAAAGGACTTAAAATCAGTATACTACAGAGATACAGCCACATCCATGTTCATAGCTGTTCAATTCACAATAGCCAGATTGTGGAACCAACCTAGATGCCCTTCAACTGATGAATGGATAAAGAAACTGTGGTATATATACAGTGGAATATTACTCAGCCATAAAGAAGAATAAAATTATGGAATTTGCAGGCAAATGGATGGAGTTGGAGAATATCATGCTAAGTGAAGTAAGCCAATCCCATAAATCCAAAGGACGAATGATCCCTCTGATAAGCGGATGATGATATATAAAGGGGGAGGGGGTGCGAGGGATGCAAGAATGGAGAAAGAATGGGTTGTATAGAGGAAAAAGAGGGGTGGGAGGTGGGGGAAGGAAAAATAACAGAATGAGACAAACATCATTACTCTATGTACCCATATGATTACACAAATGGTACGACTCTACTTCCCGTACAGAGAACAAGTTGTACCCCATTTGTTTTCATTGAATCAAAATAAATAAATTACTTTAAAAATACTATAAATAAATGAGATTGCCTTCAGAAAAAAAGATGTGGTATATACACAAAATTGAATATTATTCAGTCATAAGGAAGAAAAATATTATGGCATTTGCAGATAAATGGACGGAATTGGAGACTATCCTGCTAAGTGAAATAAGCCAATCCCAAAAAATCAAAGGCTGCATGTTTTCCCTGATAAATGGATGATGATATATAATGGGGGTAGGGGTCGGTGGTGAGAGAAGAATGGGGGAACTTTAGATTACATTGAGGGAAATGAGAGGGAGGGGGTATGAAAAGTAGTGTAATGAGACAGACATCATTACCCTATGTACACGTATGATTACACGAATGGTATGAATCCACATCATGTACGACCTTAGAAATGAAATGATGTACCCCATTTGTGTACAAAGACTCAAAATGCAGTCTGTAAGAATGTTTAAAAAAATAAATTTAAGAGGCCTCGCCAGGAGGGTGGGGAGGAGCGTAGGGGCCTAGACAGCTCCACAAAAACTGTGGGACTGGCCACCGGCAGGAGAGGCGACCAGGTTGGAGTGGTTGGAGAGCAATCCCTGTTCGTAGAACAGCAGGAGGAGGAGGCCTAGAGGGTGGACAGATAGAGTGCAGGAAGAGCCATCATACTCCCACTGCTGCACCCCGCCTTGCCTGCTCCTGGGCGCCACGCTGACCTTCCCCGCGCTCCCGTGTGCGCTGTGTCGCCTGCCCCTGCCTGTGCACATGCACACCGATCCCCTGCACACTTGGCGCTAGCACAACCTACTTGTCGCTTTCGCCCACTCTATTGTATCAGGGATTTGGGCGCTGCTGTGTTTATGGCAGACCCCAGAGATGCTGGTGGAGACTGAGACTGCATGGTTGCTTTCAGGCTATTTGCTCGTTTGCTTTTCCGCAGGGTATTTCATCCACGATACAGTGGATATTGTGGTCAGTCATCAGGCTCAAGCTTCTTGGGAATACCTTGTTCATCATATCATGGCAATGGGTGCCTTCTTCTCAGGCATCTTTTGGAGCAGCCTTGTAGGTGGAGGTGTTCTAACACTACTGGTGGAAGTCAGCAATATCTTCCTCACCATCCGCATGATGATGAAGATCAACAATGCCCAGGATCTTCTCCTCTACAGGGTCAACAATATGCAGGTCAGAGGACCCTGGGCACCTTTCTGTTGGGCATCCTACTCATGCTGGATATAATGATCCTCATCTACTTTTCTTGCCTTCTCCGCTCTGACTTCTGCCCTGGGCGTGTTCCTAGCCGGCAACACAGAGACAAATTTTTGACTGAATAAGAGATGTAGAGCCTGGGACTTGTGACAAGGACAGCAAGCAAAACCAGGGACAGAAGTAGCCTCACACATAAACAGACTCTGCACCAAGCCTGGGTGTCCTTTGGGTCCAGCCTTACCACCTCAAATCTGCACCCACACTATTGAAAACGCTAATGAAAGCAAATAAATAAAATATTAAAAAGGTGCAAAATCTAAAAGATATAAAGTAAAATAATGATAAAATTGACAAAATGTACACAATATCTTTATGTAAAACAATATTATAATCAAAGAAAACCAAAAGATGATCAACAAGTAAGGGAAATAGTTTTAAATGATAGAAAATGTCATATTTTGATTAATTCACATAGTAAAAAAATCTCATAGAAAAATAAGCAAATAATATGAATACAAAGTTTTAAAACTGGAATATAATCAATTCTATACTAAAACATACCTTATCTAAATAAAATAAATGTATTTATAAATATGAAGAAAACACCAATACAAATATATTTTAGATCTACCACATTTGATAAATTATAGGATTTATAAAATCCAATGGTATTTATTGGTTCCAGGATAAGGCAGATTAGATATGTTTTTCCTAATTATTCCCACAAAGTATTACAAAACACACTAGATATTACCTATAAAACAAACAGATGACTCTGAAATGTGGTGAGAAGGCCAGTTGAATGCCTCAGGACCCAACAAACAACAAGGCAGTAAATACCCTGGGTTTTGTTGTGCTTTCTATATCCTTCATGGAGTGCTGAAGAAGTCAGTAAGTAATCCAGAAATACCAATGGGCACAGATAAAACAGCTGCAAGAAAAGACTGCAATCTCTAGTCAAAGGATCAGGAAAAGGACAGTCTGATAAAATGGAAAACTCAGACAATAATCACTCAATTCTAGTCAAATACCACAACACACATACACATACACACACACACACACACACACACACACACACAAAACCTATAGCCAAATCATTACTCCCATCAGCAATGAGTTAATAGGAAACCTATTCTTCAATGATTGCCCAGCAGTAATAATAGGGCACTCTTTTTTCCCAACTGGATTGGTATCAGAGTAGGCTGAGTGAAGAGCCTGCACTTTCATCCCTGATAGGTAACAGTGAACCTCATCCCATCACCTGCTGTGTCAGTGGAGGCTCACATGGGTAGTAGTAACTACGTACCCAGCTCCCACTCAGCAAGGAGGATGTGGGTAGAGGCCTAACAGAAAGCCTTAACTTCTGCCATCTATAAATAATGAGATACCTCTCCCCAATAGAGTGTCTATTGAGACCAAGTGGAGACCCTGGACTTATAGCCCCTGGAAATAATGAAGTGGCACACTTGTTCATCCACAGGCACAGTGTTGATGAAAGCCTACTACAACAGAAAATTTAAATAAGACCCACAGTCTCATAAATAATACCCAAAATGCCTTTTTCAAGTTACTATAATCCTAAGTGTTGTGTCTTCAAGATTTGTGGAACAGATTCTGACAAGTACAAGTTTCTGGTAACTTTAAGATTCTATCATTTTACTTGGTAAAAATTTCCAGAACACTAATGAAGGAACTGATGGGTTTATGAAAGTGCCAACCAAGATCAAGCAGAACAATAATTAATTATATAAGACTAAATGAACTGATTTAAAGTAATTATGGGATTTGTGGCCTTTTTTATTTGAAAAAATTGTTGGTTCTTTTCATGTTTTCTTTTCCAGATTTAAACTCTTTTTCTTCTGCTTCTATAATGTATAGCAATTTAATAAACAGCACCTTTGTGAACAAAATTGAAACATGTACTTTTTCTTTCTAACAATCCCTCCAAGATCCAGGAACTTATTTTTAGGGTAATACAGTCATTTGCATAAGTTCAATATAATCTGTTCTTTGTAACAGGATACAATTGGAAAATTCGTTGTATAACCAAGATTTTCACTGAGATATCATATTTGAAAATGTACACAGAATGCCTGGATTTGAGGGTTCTCAGTTTTAAAATGTCACTTCCAAATCAATAGGTACTACAAGTGAGGTCTGCTTTGGTTTGACTTCCTATCCTCAAAAATTTTTAAAAATCCAATATGACATTCCTTATCAAAAGTTGCAGCAAAGGAAACTTTTTAAAAGAGCCTATGTGGTCACTTGTTCTTCTTGCTGAACTTATGTAAATGATCAGTTCAAGTTTTATGAGGCAAAACAGACAAATTAACATTACTTTGATTATCTTCAGGAGAAATGGGGTGATTGAAGAGAGGAAAAAAATATGTTACAGAAGAAAAACTATAGTACATCTGTTATTAGATTGTAGCCTTGTTCATTGTTTTTGAGTTTTTATTCTCTATAGACTCAACTGGGTCCTGAATTCTTCTAGGTTTTTCCAGTTCAATTTTCTCCCATGGAATCCTAGAGAACAAGGGGAGGGGGGGAAGGGAAAAAATAACAGAATGAATCAAACAACATTACCCTATGTAAATTTATGATTACACAAATGGTATGCTTTACGCCATGTACAGACAGAGAAACAACATGTATCCCATTTGTTTACAATAAAAAAAAAAGAACAAGAACTGTTCTGTTCCTAAAGTCCTATAAGCCATAACAAATAACTCAATGTAAATTTCAAGGGATACCTTCATGACTATGTGTGGACCACTTAAAAGTAATTGATGGTGTTGGATCCATCATATCAGACCCAAATCTCTGCATGATTTAAGATCCTTTGGTCCGCCCAGTGGCTAACCTCAGCAATTTCCTTAATGCAACTGATTGCTCAAATTATACCAGTGTTCTTTTTTATAGAGTTAAGACTTCTAGACCCACTTGTTCTCATTCCCTTTTAATTTAACACAGACATGAGGTACTAGATAATAAAACTGCTACTTACTAACTGAACAGGGAAGATTGTATGCAATTGCTGACACTTCTTGTTGCACATAGATAACTATATTGGCTTATATCTCCTTGGTACACTGTACTCTCTAAGACATTTTAAATGTTTGAATTCAGACATTCATTAACTATCAAATGGTTGCTCTTCAGCAGGAGCAACAAAACTTCAAAGAAATGCATGCTCAAGGGGATACCATAACCTATGTTTTGGTCAGATTCTAGGTTGAGAGCCTAACCAAAAGGGGGAAATTGTTAAAGAAAATTGAACATTGTTTTGGATTGAGCTCCCACACCAGGTCCCCCCCGCAAAAAAAAAAAAATCAAACTAAACCAAAATGGAATTATCCAGGCTAGTGGACACATAATCAGACTGAATCTTCAGGTAAGCAGATAGATCCCTAAACAAAACTGTTTTCCCTAAAACAGGATGTTCTAGTCTATCTGAGTCAGCATAATAAAAAAGTCCTCTGTGCTTTAACATTTACTAAAAAGTAGTCAGATACTAACCAATCCTTTTTTCCCCTGTCGTTCTGGTTCCTTCTTCTCAATTTATAAAAGGCATTGTTCTGTTCTTACCCAGTGGGAATTCTCATTCTGTTTTGTAGAAAGAAACTGCCCCTATTCATGAATCACAAATAAAAGCCCATTATATTTATAACTACATTTGTTGTAATTTTGTTTTCTGATACCATGATACAATAAAAATCACTCGTCATATCAAGAATAAGAAAAATCTCAGATTAAATGACAAAAGATTAAACACCAACATTGAGTTACAGAGATGTTGGAATTATATGATAAGAATTACAAAGTAGTTACTGTGAAATGTAATTATGAAAACACTTGAAACAAATGAAAGAAAAGAAAAACAGCAAAGAAATAGAAACTATATGAAGAAGAGGCAAAAGGAATTTTAGAACTGAAAAATATAGTACCTTACATGAAAAACTCACTGAATGGACTCAAAATCAGAACAGAAATGACAGAAGAAAGAATAAATGAACTTGATGGGAAGTTTAAAGGCCAGGATCTGTGAAGGAAGGAGAATGGGAGAGTGGAGGGAGTATGGGAAGGAAAAAGGGAAGAGAAAGAGGAGATCAAGAACTAACATCAATTTCCACGCTTGTATGAGTTTGTCGGGGTGAACCCAACTACTATATATAACTATAAAGCTCTAATAGTAATATTAAAAAGACCAGGATCTGATAGCTTCATGGGTAAATTCTACCAATTTAAAGGCTTTATCTAAATTCTTCTCAAACTCTTCCAAAACCACTAAAGAGGGAATACTACCAAAATCACTTTAAGAGGCCAACATTACTCTCATACTACAGACAATAAAGACACTAGAAGAAAAGAATTAAAGGTCAATATACTTAATGAACATAGGTGCAAAAATACTCAACAAAATGCCAGCAAACCAAATTCAGCACATTAAAATGATCATATGCTATTAATCAAGCAGGATTAAATCCTGGGATTCACAGATGGTTCAACATATGCAAATTAATGAATATACTACAATAAATGAACAGAATAAAAGATTTTAAAAGACTTTTTTGTAGTCCCATATGAATTTTAGGATTTTTTTTATCCATTTTTTTTTTTTTTTTTTGCAGTCCTGGGGATTGAACCCAGGGTTTTGTGCTTGCAATGCAAGCACTCTACCAACTGAGCTATCTCCCCAGCCCAGGGTACAATGGACATTTGGCCAATATTAATTTTTCTATTCTATGAATGTGGGATATCTTTCCATTTATTTGTGTTTTCTTCAACTTCTCTCATCAGTGCCTTATAGTGTTTAGTGCACAGATCTTTCATACCATATTTACATTTATGCTCAAGTATTTAGTATTTATTCCTTTGAATGAATTATAAATATGATTGCCTTAATTTCTTTTTTAAGATAGTTCCTTATTAGTATATAGAAACAACTGATTTTTGTATGTTGATTTTATACCCCACAATTATGCTGAATTCATGTATTAGTTCTACAGATTTTTGTGAGTCTTTAGGGTCATGTTCTTTGAAAACAGAGGCAACTGAAGTTTTTCCTTTCTGGTTTAGATGTCTTTTCTTTCTTTTTCTTGCCTAATTTCCCTGGATATGACTTTGGTACTATGTTGAATAGAAGTGGGTGAGAACAGGCATCCTTTTCTTGTTCAGGGTGCTAGAGTAAAAGCTTTTCCCTATTGAATATCATGTGTGCATGTTAAATAGGCCTTTATAATGTGAAAGTACATCCTTTCTATACCTAATTTATTGAGAGTTTTTATTGTGAAAGGATGTTGAATTTTGTCAAATTTTTTCTCTATATGCTGAGATGATAATATTAATTTTAGCCATCTCTCTGTTGATGTAGTGTATCACATTTGTTGAACTGTGTATGTTGAAACATTCTTGTATCCCAGGGATAAGTCCTACCTGATTATAGCAAATAATCATTTCAATATGCTATTGAATTCAATTTACTAGTGTTTATTAAGTGTTTCTGCATCTATGTCCATCAGGGATACTGACCTGTAATTTTCCTTTCTTATATTGTCCTTGAAGAGACATACTTTAAAAATAAATGTAGAGGGATATAAAAAGATATATAATGCAAAAATTTAACTATATTAAAATCAGACAAGGTGGATTTGGAGACAATGAGTTTTACCATTTCACAATGATTAAAAAAAGATAGTAATAAGAGGACACAATTGTAAATCACTATATACCTAATAGAGCTTTAATATGTGTGAAAAATTAACCAAATTAAAGCGAAATAGACCAGTCCACAATAACAGTTGCACTTTAACACCTTTTCCCTTCCCCCTCAATAATTGACAGAATGAAGAAAATATAAATAAATACATAGATAACTAAACAATACTATAAATCAGTTTAACCTAATTAACATTTATATAGTTAAATACCAACAAATGCAGAAACATGCATTCTTTTTAAGCACACAAGTAACATTTATCATGTTAAGCTGGGTCATAATGCAAGTGTCAGTACATTTCAAAAGATGAAAGTCAAATAGAATTTCTTGTCAGGCTACAACAAAATTAATTTAGATATCAATAAAAAGATACTAAAAATCTGCAAATATTCATAAATTAAGTCATATCCCCTAAATAGATCATGGATCAAAGAAGAAATCACAAAATAAATTTTAAAATATTTTTAATTATATGATAATAAAAACAATGTATGATTTTTTAGTATTTCTTGAAAACAGTACTTAAGAGAGAAAGTTAGAACTTTAAAATATTTATATTAGTGGGGGAGAGTCCACACCTTAAGAAACTAGATTTTAAAAAAGAAAACAAAAGCTGAATTAAGATGAAAACAGAGAATAAGAGAAATAAAAGGGGGTTTCAATAAAATAGAAAACAGAAAAACAGAAGTTGAAAGTTGTCTCTCTAAATGATTAATAAAAATGATAAGTCTCTAGCTGTGCTGATAAAAAAAAGACAGAAAATATATATTATCAAAATCAGGAATAAAAGTGGGGATATCAATACAGATATTACAGATGTTAAAATAATAAGATAATACTTGAATAACTTTATGCCAATAAATCATCTATGTGATGAAGTGCAATACAGCTGAAACAAAAAAATCCTTGAAACACAACTCTCTGCCTCTCTTCTGTTCCTGACTCATAATGCTCCACATACAGTCCCTGCATTGTCATCCGATGTCCTTACCACAGGCCCAAAGCAGTGAGACTACCCAATCTTGGACTAGAACCTCCAGAACCATGAGTTAAATAAAATTTTTCTCTTTATAAGACAATTGCCTCAGGCATTTCATTGTAGTAACACAAACTGATGAACAGTTATTACACATCAATTACTGTTTTTACATTTTTTCTAATGTTATATGCTTTTGCAAGAAGTATCTTGTAAAAACTTACAGCATGGCAGGTAGAGTGGCTCATGTCTGTAATCCCAGCATCTTTGGAGGCTGAGGCAGAAGGATCACAGTTCAAAGCCAGCCTCAGCAATTAGGTAAGGCCCTGAGTAACTTAGAGAGACCCTGTCTCAAAATCAAATAAATAAATAAAAAGGGCTGGGGATGTGGCTCAGTGGTTGAGCACCCCTGGTTTCAATCCCTAGTACCAAAAAAAACCTTACAGTAGCCTCAGAAAGTATGTTTCAAAGGGCACACACACACAGGTTTACAAAGTGTCCCCCTTAACTTTATATCAACTCAGAACCTGTACATGTGATCTTATGTACAACCATTATAGATATGATCAAGTTAAGATGAAGTCAGTCTAGATTTGGATAGGTCCTAATTCAGTGATCAGTATCCTCATAAAAAAGGAATTGAGACACAAACACAGAAGGAGGATACCACATGAAGGCACAGGCAGAGATTACCATTATGTGTCTACAAGCCAAGAAATTTCAAGAATTGTACTTGGAAGCTAGGAGAGAGACAAAGAACAGTTTTTCCATCAGAACCTCCAAAAGGAATCAAATTTCCCCACCTCTTGATTTTCTGCTTCTAGTCTCTAGAACTGTGAGAAAATGAATTTCTGTTTCTTTAAGCCACCTAGTTTGTGATAATCTGTTGTAGTACATGTAGGAAACAAGTATAATGTATACATGTATATGTTTTTGTGTGTATCCTGTTACAAATTTTGAAAAGTATGGTATAAAAGTGCATGTACAGATATTCTCATATTGTTAAAATATGAATGTGTAAATACATGTAGAGTACACATTAACAGAGTTAAATACCTAGTGCTCCTATCCTCTACACTTTGTTATTCCCAGTCCCATCAACACTATGGCAGGCGGGGCAACCACATCAGCATGTGTTCCCACCTTTGGGTCATACTTGATTGATTCAGAAAGAGGCCACCTAACTAAAGCTGGGTCAATGAATGCCCTCCTTAGGATTCTTGATTAGTAATTCAGAGTCATACATTTTCTAATAGGTAAAGTTGTAAGAAGATGCACAACTGTAGAATGAATTTCAGCTGTGCTCTTAACATTTGGATGAAAATGGTGTACAGAAAAAAAAGGAGATGAAAAAAAAAGCCCTTAGAGTAAAAGTTGTTCTGGAAGCCCATCTCTATCATATTCTTCCACTATTCCCTCTTTGAATTCCATCAGTTAGTTCCCATATCTGAAGCAAATTCAGATTGGTTCCTATCCCTTATCCCCAAAGGTATTCTAAAACACAAAGAAAATATTGAAAGTATAACAAAATCCATGAGGTAATCATTAAAATATTTTATTTATCCCAAAGTTTAACAAACACTGCAAGGATCATAGCAAGGACAAGAGAAGCCATATTGATGTAAAAGGACAGTGATGGAGAAGGAAATGTGCCTTTTGAGGAATATTTGGTTGTTTATAAAGAGAAGCTAAGCTATACCCCACCTGATAGAAAAGGAGACTGCATATAGCCCTGTCCTTGAAACTGTTAAGTGGGAGGAGACCAGGTCATTATATTTCAATGGGATACATTGTAAAAGGGAACCTAAAGTGCTGAAAGATGGTGTCATGATATGAACAGGTAAAAAGTAGGCAAGGACTGCTCCCTTAAAGTTCTAAGGTCTCAAAAGATACATAGAAATTAGAATATATAAATGTCACCAAAAATGCCCCAGATATGGGACCTATTTTTTCTGTGAACCAGTACAATATGAGAAAATAAAAGAGAATCTGAGAAAAGAAGTATGTGGCCACCAGCCAGAAGATGTAGTTAAAATTCCCTAGGGAACACCAAAGCCTAGGAAAGGTTCTTAGAAATGAGAACCGCCCCAGTAGGCATGTTAGGGACACCACCAACCAGTTCATGCTACAAATGATACACATCTAGTGTAGTGACACACATAAAGGACTACCACTCTTCCTACCACCAAAAGTATTCTTGTTTATGTATAGGAAAAGCAGTTGTGGCTACAATAGACAGCGAGCTTGTCATGGATAATCATGTAATAAAGCACCCATTTTTATTTTCCTCATCCTCCTCCCAAATCCAACATCAAAGGGAAAAACACAGAAAAGATGGCATGACTATACATCTCTGTATTCATTACATATTTAGAAAAATAAATAACTTTAAGAAAAGAATGTAGTCACATCTAAATATTCATAATTCATAGCAATTTTCATACTTTTCATCTCTTCACTTTCATAGAGTATCAGGCATGGGCAAGTGTTCATTAGAATAAACCAAAGGACCAACCTCCTTATGTTTTACATGGTTCTCAAGTGACTAAAATCCATTGGAATCAGGAATTCCATATTATAAAGAATAAACTGGATATGGAATGGAAAGCATAAAACAATGTTAACACATAGAATGGATAAATGTTTAAAGGTCACCATGATAGGTACAGAAAGATTATTTGACAAAATTTCAAATCTATTCATGGTTTAGGAAAAAGAACTCAGCAAACAAGGAATAGAAGTAAATGTCCTCAATCTCATACAGGGCATCTACAAAAAACCTACAGCTAACATATTTAATGCTGAATGGAAGGAACTCAGCTAAACTATGGAGAACTGAGCTTGCAGGTGGAGAAAGTAACCAATTAAAGCAACAAGCCACAAATGAATGTATTAATAAAGCTTTAAACCACTTATTGCAATAGTATAAGCAAAAGCCTAAAACCAAAGAAAATGCTGACTCCTCCCTTCTATTTTCTCCACTTGTGGAGGATCAAGTAGATCAACAAAGATGTTTAAGGAGATTTTTCTCACTATTGATACAGCCCCAGACAAAACACTCCTCTAGTTTTATGGACCTGGGCCAGAAGGAGAAAAGGGAGGGCAGATAGGAGTGGAAAAGTACATTGTACTGAGACAGTGAAGAAAAATGTCTTCAAGGCTCACTCACTTCCAAAGGAGGCAGGCTTCCAGCAAAGTTCCTGAGGAAAGCCTTGGCATAAGGGATGCCTAATCTGGGAAAACAAATATGTGTAAGTGTATGGCAAGATAGAGGGATCTAAGTCCTTGACTGCAAATTCCTCAAAAGAATGCAATGCATTGGCTATTCAACAAGTCTGGTGTGGAAAGAGCTACTGTTACCTGTGAGGCCTTCCAGGTAAAGCCTTTGTTACCTATGAGTAGGCCTGATAAATCACACATAGATTTTGTGATCGGGAGTCAGACTCCACAGTGAAAGATTAAATGCTTTTCCTTCAAGATCAGTAATAAAAGGCTGTCCCTTTTTACTACTCCTATTAAACATCATACTGGAACTCCTTGCCAGTGCAATCAAATAAGAAAAGGGAAATAAAAGGCATACTGGTTTATAGAAGGCATGACTGTTTAGTTAGGAAATCCTAAGAAATCTATAAATAAGCATTTTTAATTCTTAGATTTTTACTTCTTTTATATTTTTTAGTTTTAGCTATACATGACAGTATAATGTATTTTGGCAGAATATGCATAAATAAAGTATAACTTATTCTATTTAGGATTCCATTTTGGTGGGTGTCTTTTAGAACAAGTGATATTAGTAAAGTTTCAATATAGAAACTCAATATGCAAAAATCAGTTGTATTCCTATATTCTAGTAATGAACAACTGGAAAATAAAAATTTTAAAATACCAGGTACAGGTGATATCACCAAGATGGCAGAACAGGAAATACTAGCTTCATTCCCCCCTCAATAAACAGATATTCACAAACAAAATTAGCCCATTAAAGAATTACAGAGTAGAACAAATTAAATGGAGAATATTCACATGGAAAGGATTACTAGTGAGACTGGCATGCCTGAGACATCAAGGGATTCCTAGGAACAAAAAGTAAGGTAGAGGCTATTGTTATCAGTCACATGGTGGGAGCCACCATGGTCACTAGAAGCCTGCTCTACAAAGGAAAGCATCTCTTTCCTGAACTAACCAACAGCCGTTCCCACTGGAGAACTCCAGAAAATGAGATAAGGCTGCATACCCCGCCTTGACCCAAGAAATAACTGCTCTTGAGCCTTGTTGCCGCATCTATTTCCTACCACTCCAACACTTGACACGGTTCTGTTGGAGTGGAGGATTCAACACTTGACACAGTTCTGTTGGAGTGGAGGATTCAACACTTGACACAGTTCTGTTGGAGTAGAGGATTCAACACTTGACACAGTTCTGTTGGAGTAGAGGATTCAACACTTGACACAGTTCTGTTGAAAGATCATCCTCCCTTTTGGGGGCCATAGGCATGGCATGTCTCCATGTGCAATTGCTTTTAATACTAATGATCAATATATCCTTAGATTCCACTTATAGAGAATACTGGGGAGATTTCATGGTGCTGGGACACAAAATCACATACAATAAACTTTAATACTAATACTTAGATGAAATTATAAATAAGCAATTATGATTTGCTCAAATTTGTAAGGAGCCTGTGATTTCTTTTAGTATACAAATTCTCTAAAAGTTATATATAGGTATATGAGAGTGTATTCCTCTGAGCTTTGATGTGGTGTTTGGTCTTCATTGCTTTCTTAGTGTTTATGATTAAGTTTAAGGATATTTTTCCCACTTAATAAAAAATAAATAGGTTAATCATAAGTACAATTTGTATTCTTCCTCTGTCTAGTTAGAGTTTTAGTCTGCCATTGAGTATATGAAATAGAATAAATAAATATTAACTATAAGCTGATTCCTCTATTCTCTGTAATAACAAAAACATTCCACTGTTAACAACTAACATTAGAGTTCTTGGAAGGGGTAACTTCTATAGAAACTTAATGATGTATTCTTTCAGGGAAATTAAAACTAAATGGAGCATGGTGCCCTCTACCTTCCTGGGAACTGGGTTTTTTTTTTTTTTTAAGCTATCATACAGTAAACATGTTTCTGGAATAAGATCATTAATTAAACTCTTAAAGATTTTTACTTAACATTTCCTTGTATTAACCATGAAATGATGCATCAATACCAAAGAAAAAACATACAAAAGACTCTGTGAACAATAAAGATTCAGACTCAGCCTCAGAACACTTGGTGTCTCTGTGTGCTGTTTCTCCACTGCGCCAATGCCTCTCATCCACCTAGGACCCCCAACTGCTGCTAGGGCTGGACCCCAGCATCTCGGTCGGGAAAGGAGCTGCACTTTTTGTTGAGGTACATATAGACCAGCATCCTAGGGTAGAGCTACCCTTAAGAGGTAGGCCTCAACTTGACCTAGGAGCTACTCAAATTCTGCGCATGCCTACACAACCATTCTTCACTCCCTAGTCACTTCACTTGCAACCCGTAACAAATTCAGCGGTAGGAGTTCCTCTACCCTTGGTATCAAATGACATTACTACCCCAGATCCCAGAGCTACACTTCAGTCATGCAAGCCTATGCTTCAGGTCTTAGCTTGGCCACTGCACAGGTGCCATTCATCAGATACTGGTGGCTCCATGACTGTGGACAGGTCCATAATCCAGAACCCTTGCCAAGAGGGACCCTCTTAGCCACAATTTTCCTGATAGGAGAAAAAAAAATTTTGAAGGATGTTAGCAGCCATCACCACCATAGACCCCAACAACCCTCAGCACCAATGCAGACAACCACAGTGATGCCACAGAGGAACCCTGAAATATTTGTCACCACCAACCTTAGTTGACAAATAACACACAGCTGAATCCTCAATAGAAACTTTACAAAATATCAAATAACTATAAAATACTTCAGTATAAATCTAGGGAAATAGTTATGATAAAATCTACCCAGTGGTGAAATAAATCAAAGCAGATATTAAAGCATGAAGAGATATATAGTTGTAGTGAATCAGAAAAGTCAATATCATTTCATTAAGATAGTTATTTTCCCAAAACATATCTATAGATTCCACATAATCTCAATAAAAATCTCAGCAGAACTTCTGTAGAAGTCAACAAACCAATTCTAAAACATGTATGGAAAGACAAAGAAACCAGAATAGTCAAAACAGTTTTGAAAAAGAATGAAGTTTAATGACACATACTACCTAATTAAATGACTTCTTATAAGTAATCAAGACTGCATACAATTGGTTACACAATGGGCACATATATCAATGAGACAGAATTTAGAGTCCAGAAACAAATCCATAAATTCATGGTTAACTGATTTTTAACAAAAGCTCAAATGAAATTCAATGGAGAAAAAAAGAGTCTATTCAACAAATAGTGCTAGAAAATGGAACATTTGGATGCTCACATGAAAAAAAAGAGGGAGGGGAGAAAGAGAGAAAGGAAGGAAAAAGAAAGGAAGAAAGGAGGGAAGAAGGGGCAGGAAGGCAGAATCTTAGCTTAAACTTCATACCATATAAAAATTAACTCACAATGGATATAAGCCTGAATGTAAAACTTTAAAACTATAAATCCTCCAGGAAAAGATATGTGAGAAAGTCTTTGTAACCTTCAGTTAGGTGAAAGGTTCTAAAAACAAAACTTATAAAAGAAAAATGCGATAAATTGTATTTCATCAAAATTTAAAACTTCTGTTCGGCAGAATACAGTAAGGTAATAAACCTGTAAGCCATGGAATGGGAGAAAATATCTGCAAAATCTATATCTGTTAAAGAACTTATATCCAGGGGGTTTTCAAGATGGTGGACTAGAGGGCGGCTGCATTTCACGTTGCTCCAGGACGCAGGATTCAAAAGAGGAGATAGTGAGAGACTTGGGACCAACTCAAAGCTGCCAGGTGAG